>NC_089765.1:37136909-37324409 GCF_040412425.1 Macrobrachium rosenbergii
CGCATACGCAATCTTAGCTTAATATAGAACTCCAGGGGAAAGCTGGAAGGGGCTTATACCTGATTAGAGAATACAGCTCCTACCCATTACTCCCCAGGATCCCTTGCCTCATGTCGAATACATTAGGGTTTCCTTAGACAAAGCATAATCTCGGACAGTCTGGTGTGTTGGGCCCCTCCTTAAATACAAAAGCCAGATTTCTCAAGGCAATAGTTTATTTTTAAGGCAGTGAATGGGAACTCCCATGTTAAGACCTCCCAAAACACTTCGTTTATTTTCTACTTTGTCATTTCTGTCACGCACGATATGAATTGAAAGAAGTCATATCAATAACTAAAAAGAAATGAGCAATATCGACAGCTGATCTCGGGATTAAGAATCTCAATCTTCAACTCGCATCTATCTTATCGCATGTACCGAATATCGGAATCATCCATTTCAAGTGCTGAAATCTGTTCCTACCTTCTATGTGAGGTGTAAGCCTGGTCACATGAATGCAACGTAATGTCGCAATAAACAGGAAGCATGGCGCATCATTTACAGCATATAATATTCGTTAAGGTTTAAAAAGTACACGAATAGTTTCCTTTCTCTACAAACGTATAAATAAACACATACGCGAAAAAGCATATAAGCTGGAAGTCAATGAAAAATAAGAACCTTACACCAAAATAATTGTAAGAAAAAATCTTTTTAAAAATTTTGATGAAAAATATACTCTTTTCATACATAACTCAAACGCAGATACCCTAAAAAAATACCCCAAAACAGGTGGGTGTGGGAGGAAAGGACGGAAAGGAACGAAGGACTCCAAACGGAAAGAAATAACGATTTTCAGACGAAAATATGAATAACAAAGTATACAAAACACACCCACGAAAGAAGCCCACTGACAAAAAGAGAGAGAGAGAGAGAGAGAGAGAGAGAGAGAGAGAGAGAGAGAGAGAGAGAGAGAGAGAGAGAGATGAATCAATATGCATCTCCTTCATGATATTGCTGAAAGCAAGCAATCTCTTTTAAGAACGCTAACATGACACAGACAAAGGCTTACGACCATCATGGGAAACACCGAGAGAGAGAGAGAGAGAGAGAGAGAGAGAGAGAGAGAGAGAGAGAGAGAGAGAGAGAGAGAGACTGTCCGTAATTCGACGTATGTTTATTACTAAAATGAATTTTGTGCGATGGCTTCATTAATCACTAATTCCACAGTCACGAGAAAAATCCAATATGCAATTAAAGAACTTTCAGAACAAAACATTTTCGAAGAATCCTAACTGCTTTTGAAGGGAAAATTTATGATTATGATTGTGATTGAATTTCCTCTCAAATTACAACAACAAAGACGAGATTTTTTTCCTTAAATGTTACTTAATGAGGTATCACATACAAAAAATTACGCAATACTGCATATTGCTTGAACAAAACCGATAGTGTGAAAAAACTTTAATAAATTATCACATACAAACAAATGAACAGAAAACACTTTCATGTATATATTTAAAAGTAGAATTATGTATATATACATACATACATGCATAAATACATGTGTACAAATATGTGTATATTATATACATGTATATATAATATATAATATATAATATATATATATATATATATATATATATATATATATATATATATATATATATATATATATATATATTCAGTAATATATATGGTGTGTGTGTGCGTATGCGTGACGAGTACAAATATGAGTATGCAAATAAGTGAACAAAAGAGCCAAAACATAAACAAATAAACCGAAAAACACACAAAGAGATGAAGTTCAAATAAGCTGAACTTCTAGCTCTTTGTAACTTCAATCAAGTGCCATTTGGATGACAGTTAAAACACTCGAAGGAAGTTGAAGTGGGCCAAGTTCAATCTTATTCGGCACCGCTCATCTCCTTTTGCACTAAACAATCCGAGAAAATAACGAAAGAAAACAAAAGGAAGCAAATGGCAGGGGAAATGTCCTAATGGATGAGAAGCAAAGAAAATTCCTCCGGGTGTTCTTCTCGTCTTTCCAGCGACAACTAAATAAATGTCAGCATTAAAGAAATGGACGCTTCGAACAGTCAACCTCCGATTATTCATCAATATTATGAGGCCATTTGACGGTGTCCGTTCTCTGACATTTCAATAGCTAGTCTAAATGTAATATACCCTAACCACTTGGATCTCATGGGCAGATCTATACATTTCACAACACATGTACAACATACATCACATTACATATACATACATACATACATACATTATATATATATATATATATATATATATATATATATATATATATATATATATATATATATATATATATATATATATATATATATATATATATATATATATATATTCTTTCTGTAGCGAGTTCTGCAATACCCAACAAAACTGGTATGCTTTAGGCCTATCTGTTAAATTCTTTGCGCTTCTGTTGAGCTAAGAAGTGATTAGGTACTTAATACTTAGGCGAATGTGGGGAGCTGCAACCAGCCTACCAAAGAGCATGGGCTAGCAATCTCATCCCACAAGACTTGTTAAGTACTGTAGGGCCATCTTCTGGGATATATATATATATATATATATATATATATATATATATATATATATATATATATATATATATATATATATATATATATATATATATAATGAGTTTGTTCGATTGGTCAGTTAACCGGGAGAGAAAGTGGATGATGCGAGAAAAGCACTTCGCTGAACTGGCTATATATATCGGCAATATGACCCCTTAAAAACAGATCCTCTTCTAAGTGCCGATAAATTTCAGGATATAGAAGTTTTGAGAAAGCTTTGCTGCAAGTCCACTCCAAAATCCTGGCCTCTCTCATCATCAGGCAGGCGCACTGGCTCTGCTAGATTTCACCAACTTGCAATTAACTGAACAGGAACGTTCTATAACGCTGCAGTCCACTTTCTGCCAATGTAAATGGAGTATTGGTGATCCTAATGACAGCCATATAGATGCAAGTTCTCTTTCGAAATTACTTTCAAATCGCACAGGTCGTATCTGCGCCCAGTTAGAAGACTGACAATCTGTTTACACACCAAAGTAAAAACAATACCCCACCAAATGCATCAGAACATGTTTCATTCATTAATAATTGTATCTGCATTTGGATGAATTGTATCTGCATCTACACAGAGCACAAAAAATTCAGTACTATCACATATGTACGAGTATAATTAATCCTATGTCATTTTCCTTCTTAGTTAATATAGTGTTCCTGGGGCGTTATAAAGGTAAATCGCAAAGGAAATGGTAAATCGGATGTTCTGATCAATATGACAAAATAAACTTCACAAATTCACCTAAAACAAAATTTACTCTAACTAATCCGAGTTTAATGAGTCTTTATAGCTAAATGGATAACTAAAAGAAGTGTTTAAATGAAAATTTACACGTTGTAATCAGATGATAACTGTCAAAACAATTTGGGAATTTTCCCAGAAGAGCAAGGTCTAATGAACGAAAATGAGTTTCCTCGAAACCTAACTATTTATCAGTTGGTGCACCTCGATTCCTCTAAAGCCTGCCCAACATTCTGAAACGCCACTTCCCTGATGAATTAGTCACGGAACCCGGCTAACATTGTTTTCTAAAAACGAGTCCCGTTTCCCCGTAGCATATTACACTGCGTTAAATGGAATTCGTGCTCATAATGCCGGAGATAATTCTTTAATCTTCTTATCGCTTACTCTTAATCCTCCAAAATGTATCACATGAAACAGGAATTTTCTCATGACTTTGTAAATTAAGTGGCGTATTGTCGAAAATCCTACGCTCTCTCTCTCTCTCTCTCTCTCTCTCTCTCTCTCTCTCTCTCTCTCGTCAAATATAATCGATTCTTTTTGATGCGTTTGCTTCTGTCGCACCTCTTCTTATTTCTGTGGTGTTTGAAGGAAACATGGAAAAACATACAGCTGAAGATATACATACATACACACATAAATACACACACACACATATATATATATATATATATATATATATATATATATATATATATATATATATATATATATTATATATATATATATATATATATATATATATATATATATATATATATATATATATATATACATATATATATATATTGTAAGTTTAAACAACTCGGAGCCTCTCATATCTCTCTCTTTCTCCCCTGCACACACAGTATTAGTGTCACACGAATTTAAAATTCCCATAACCCTGCAACTCCTGCATTGGGCGATTCCGCGTATTTATAGAAACTCGACCTCTGGCTATCTATAACTAAAAACAAAAAAACCATCATGAGCGAGAAATGTTACTTTCACTTACCTCTGTGTCACGATTATGTGGCAACTTTGACCCTGATGAAGAGACATTTCCCAAATTCCAAAACAAACTTTGAACTTTTAATGTCCTCATGAATCATAATATTCCCCCTTTCTTCTTTTAGGCGATATCTTGACGTATCACCTAACTTGAATAATTAAACCAACCGTATTAAAAGTCATGAGTTAAATAAGTCTAGGCGAGACTGCATTTACTGGATTCATCATTTTTCATTCTGCCATTCTTCATATTTACCGGATCAAGAGGACATATTTCACGTCTGTGTATTTATCGGATGGCGGAACTATCCTTAACTTCTCGGATTCAAATTAAATCCATATATTCTGATACACTTCTTTTCTTTACAAAAATATATTTACTGGAGGCTTCAGCTTCTATTCGCCATGCTTCACGTATCTTTTATCTAACGAATCGAGTATCGTAAAATGCTTGGATCGTTCAAATTCACGAAACTTTTAATTTTATTTACTAATTCTATGTAATCTTATGTTATTCTCATTCATCATTATACCGATATTTCCCTTATCTTTCGTTTTACAAAAAATATTGTAAAGTTGCATTATCAGACTTCTTCATCTCCTCTTCGATACAGCTAATGTTCATACTATTACTGATTCCTCTCTTTTATCAAAATTACGAAAATTCAGTATACTTATGCACCTAATGTTTGTCAATTACTTTCTGCTTCTTCATTAAAAGGAACATTTTCTTATCTTTAAAGAGTTGCAATTCAAGATTATTATTAAAACAACTCGCTGAAGCATTCACCATGATCGTTTTTTAACAAAATGCTTTCCTTTCATTTCATTAAGATAATACTGAGGAAGAATAGCTAAAAATACTTTAAAGAAGTACAATTGCTTTTTACAAATGAACTCATTCATGCTTTACCTCTGCTATACGATAAGTATAACAATAAAAATAACAGTAACTACAGTCGTGGAATGGATAGCAACAGAAAGAATATGTAAAAAAAAACCAGTGATTAAACAAGTGGCAGAACAGATAACATAAATAATGATAATAATAACGATAATAACAGTAAGCTGCAACAAGAATACTAACAGCCTACGCCCATACGAAATCATCATCACATTTCCGTTTAGTCTTAAAGGCGAAACCCCCTCTCTCAGCCCATCCCGGCCTCTGCTGAAACCAAAGACCTGAGGGAAAATATGGGGAAGTACCTGACATTAATCTCTTCCCAAGGAGAGACGCCTCACTCTATGACAAATGTTGTTAACACAGACAGAGGGAGATGTACAGCGTTCTGTCTTTCTCTCTCTCAACACAATGCATAATCGATAGTGGCGTTTGGTTTTGCTCATCATTAATACGGTTATTTAAAATATATTTCCTCATAAAGCCAAAATCGTTTCCCGGAGTTAAAAACAAAATATTAACACTTAAGTGATTTTATAATTGCCTAACATTTATGATAAAAATATTGCAGTGAAGGAAATGAGAATAATGAAAGCAAATCACGGATAACAACCATTAATAATTTTCCACATTAACACTCGAACAAGTAATGTTTTAACCAGCAGAGAACAAAATCGATATAAAATATCTGACCTATGTCAAATCCCCTAATAAAAAAATATAGAAAATATGATCTACCTGGTCTCCAAGATATCCTATTTCCAATTCTGGAAATAGGACGTTGGGAATTAATGAATGGAAAAATCTGTTAAAAGTGACCTCATCCTCTCCATAACCCACCAAGCATTCAGTCCCTCATTGATTAGATTTAATATCTACCTAAGAGAGAGAGAGAGAGAGAGAGAGAGAGAGAGAGAGAGAGAGAGAGAGAGAGAGGATAATCGATCTGGATACACCAGATCGCAAGACGCTTGGCAAAACGTATGCATAGCCACAATTTTCCCATTCATCGAACAGATTTATCTACAAAGAAATACTCTACTTATTATAGATATTAAATTTTGACAGCATAAAATTCTCAAGTGATTTTCGGAGGTAGGAACATTGAAGAATATAATGAAGCACCCTCCTTCTGAGAAGTCACATCCCTTTAGGGTACCCGTCTGTCCTTCACGGTCTATCAATGAAACTTGGACGCTACAAGTCAAATACTTAACGCTCACTGGAAGTCCCACAAGGTGTATGTCCATCATCCTCTTGCCTCTTTCGCTTTTCTATGGGTATTTACGGAGGGAGATGGTTTCAGGAGTAACGACCGCCTAAAGACGCAAGGCAGGTATCAGATTCCACTCTCCTTCTGGTGGGCTGTAAGACAGTGAAGTCGGTATGTCGTTTCTTTCTGCTGGTTTATGAAATCTGGTTATTCTTTCCTTTTCTAGGCGCCCAAGATTTCTGTGATATTTCAAATCAATCATCTTCTCAAAATCTCATTTGATTTTAGGGTAAATTGCTCATAGATACATTGCTTTCATACAAACGCCAGCCGTCACGTATATACGCCACCCAATCATACTAAATGAATCACATTATAAGTTACGGCACTGGAAACAGCGTCCAGGAGCAGAAATAATATCTGCGGGAACTCGCCGCCCCATTTCGACCTTGTTTACGACGATAACACATTGCCCAAGTGGACAATAGTTATTGTTGCTTACGGCGTCGGAGGTCGAAGTTGCACAATTACTTGTTTACACTGAATGGCAGACTACCTCTATCTCACTGTTATTTCCGATATTAACGAAACCGCACAGGCGTTTAGGTGCGACTTGGGAGTGATGGTGCAGGTATAATCCCAAGATTGTATGAAAAGAGAGAGAGAGAGAGAGAGAGAGAGAGAGAGAGAGAGAGAGAGAGAGAGAGAGAGAGAGAGAGAGAGAGAGAGATAATGTATTCTGTCAGACTTTGAATACAAATGAAGACAACCAAAACTGAGTCATTTACGCAATCTCATAGACAAAACACACTGTAAGCAGAAGTACTATTTACTATCACATATTAAAATAACCTTTAAATTACAAAACATAATGAACATATAAGGATCTTTTCTGAGTGCTAGGACCACTGGGAGAATAAATTCCATGCCCTTAAGTAACCTGGAAACAAAAAATAAAAGAGGGGGTGGTTGAAAACGTGACGCTGAGGCCGTAGGACGATATATCAGACCTTTGAAAGAAGGGAAATCATAGGTAATTAAAGTGAAGACGGGCACTATCATTTGAAACTCGAACTGACCGATCAGTGAGTCCAGAGATCGATTCCAGGTAGGGGAAACAATTTTGGTCTGTTTTCTCAAACATTCTGTACCCTTGCGCATCGCAGCTAGAGGGTAGTAAGGCGAGGGGTTCACAACTTGATTCCAAAAGTACTGCCAGGAACCAGAGGGTAAACACCTTCTATATAGGTGGCCGTGTGTGTGTGTGTGTGTGTGTGTGTGTGTATGTGTGGTTGAATAAATCTACATACGCAATGACCTTTATTGTACACAACAACATTGTTTGCAAGTCTATTTCAAGTCCAGTTAGATCATTACGGCTATTATTGGCCTCGCAATTCATAAGTCCCTTAGACAACAAGAACGTTAATTCACAAATAGCATTAAGGCTTACTCGGCAAATATTAAAGAGAAAGGAGAGAGAGAGATGCGTTAAACGAAATTTTTGCTTTCTTGGTTCCGAGTTCCGATATTAGATAACTAAAATTATAACGTCAATAATGTAGGTTCGACATAAAACCTCACAACATCATGAAAGATGAACTTTTATGAGAAAATTGGCTAAGATATGGCAATGCAATACTGTACATACCCGTACACTGACTATAAGTGCTAGATAAACTATATGATGAAATGCAAGCAGTAGAAATATATAATTAATAAATTGCTGTATAATCAAGAGTGTGAGCTTACATATGTATGGATTACAACATGAAGAACAGTAAGAGATAAAAAAGCAATAAAATGAAAACAGAGAACTTTATTAACACCGACAGCAGCAATGCGATCTGTCCTCGGCCTCTTTCCCTTCACAGTTAATAAGGACCGACAAAGTGTTTGTGTAATGGCACCATCATCCGACATTCGTCCCATTCACAGGCTGAATATCAAATTAAATGACAGAGGCGCGGGGCTTATAACGGCCTTATTATCACCTAATAGAACAGAGCTCTGAGTGAACAGCTAATAAGTTCGTTTCATTAGACCAGAGTGGAATAAAGAGATTTGCGTTTCAATTGAACGCAAGAGATACATATATGCTCAGTGACATACCCAAAATGATAACTGATGAATAAATGTTTAAATTTCATCAAAGGTAAACGTATGATTATAAATAAAAAACATGCACACATCATTCTGACTAAGTAAGGGTAAGTAAGAATATAGCCTTTGCAAATTTAAATACATATATTACTGCTTCTTAATAGAGCATAACACGACGTCTTGATGGCAACAAATTAAAAAAAAAATAAAAATAATGTAAAACCTCCTCAAAAATCTACTAATGACGTTTCGTGGAACATTTAATGTTCAGAATAAGTCAAAAGCTTTGGTTTATATCAAATTTTTTAATGGCTTACCATGAAATAACCTGAAGATGGAAGTATTCTGTACCATAGTGCTGCCTGTTAGTTAGAGTAACAGAACAGATTCAATGGTTTCTCAGGAAAGAGTAAAAATTGAATTGCTCAACGCATTTATTCCATAAATCATTAAAACGTTGACTTTTATACTGTAAAACTTCCACCAATGTATTTTCTTGAAAGTAAGTTCTAACTCTGAACAGGACAATGGATTTCAAGTCCCTGTTTTTAATATAGTTCAGGCATTTTCACCAGCTAATTAACACAACAAGTTAAGGATTCCAATAAACTGAGGGTTGGTTCAGAGTGAGGCAAAAGTCTTCTAAACAAAATGATAATTAACTTCATTCTAAAAGGAACTGACGTTAACCTAACGCTGGCAATTTTCTTGTAAAATATCTATAACCTTTGCTCTGTCACACCCAATTCACTCAAAATTTATTTTAATGACAGTAATCAGTACGCGTATTTAAAAAGATAAGTAAAGTAACAGCATATTGCCTTCAAAACCGAGTTTAACTAATATAAAATACGCTTTCATGTTCAACTTAACCATTATTTCTAATACTGAGCCAGTAGCAATTTCACGATGTCTTTCAAGCTTCAATGACATGTTACTGACGTTACCGTTTCCTACAGAACAGTTCCGCTTTCATAAGGTGCCTGGACAGATGGAAAAAAAGTAAGACAATGTCCTTCAACTTTATTCAACGCGCCATGATAAGCTTACATTCGTTATCCCTTCTTTTTTTCCTTCCTTATATTAAAGATGCTCTCATTTTTTCTATCTCCGACTTAAAGGAAAACACCTGATCGAGATGTTAGCTTTACGGATAGAGAGCAGATGGTTCAGAGAATAATGAATGAAATATTTATCGTTTATAAACCTTGATACTTAGAAGTACAAGAAATTCAATTTCCTAATACATGACTATTCTATCTTAATATATTCATTGTTTGCATTTTACCAATACTTCATTTTCAATGGGGATATAAGATCGTGCTTTCGTTTCCATGTTGGAAATGTCGTCTAAATATAATACAGTCCGAAGTATTCTCAATTCGCAGGAAATATAACCAATTTCTAACACACTTCGCATGCTTTTGTTTTATCTGTACATTTTTTTGAGTAAAATATATAATACAGTGAGGAAGTTACCGGGTGGGTATGTAGTAAAGAGCTACGCTCACATTTTCAAGGTCGGTGATTAGTTATTTGCCTGTTCCCATCAATCGACCCTGTTGTACATGGGTAACAGATGGGGGTCAAAAACAGAGCTCGAAAGTACTGACCAGTCTATTGCGCTATCCCACGGGCTAGTATGCACGACATTCAATGGTAAGGGACAAACCTTGATTTTGGCCTTGGAATAATAAAATAAAATAAAAAAAAAGGTTTATCACTAACTTATTTTCAAAACTTATACAGAACAGCTATACGCTTCAGTTAAGCTTGTAACTATCAAACATATATAACAAAACAATCATTCTTTTCTGCATTTATACAACATGAAAAACGGAAAATATAAATAATTCGAACCTTCTGAAGGATATATATATATATTATATATATTATATATATATATATATATATATATATATATATATATATATATATATATATATATATATATATATATATATATATATGTTAATTCTAGAGAAACTATAACTAATGAAAAATACGAAAAGACTGCAAGTCCTAAAGCGCCTTCTTCCAACCTACCAGAAAAAAAAAAGAGCTAATTTTATTCCTCCGTTAAGTTTTCTGAAGGCTTCATTTCGTATCCTGCAATTTCCGATTCTGATGGAAACCACATTGAGGGCACTAACTCTACACTAAGTGTGCGTTAGCGCCAAGGGCTCTAAATTGGATTCTAAGCTATATGCTTCTAAAGAGCGAGCGCGCTCTTCTCTCTCTCTCTCTATGTGCACATCTCTTTCTTTGGCTACCTATTTACATCTCTCTGTGTATTTCTGCTCACTAGGCACCCATCTTTCTCTCACTTTCACGTTAGCGTCAAGGGCTCTCTCTCTCTCTCTCTCTCTCTCTGTATCTATCTTTCTTTTGCCACCTATTTACATCTATCTGTTCATCTGCACTCACTAGCCATCTCTCTCTCTCTCTCTATCTCTATCTCTAACTGTTTACATCTATTTGCAGATGTATTTGCATCTCCCTATCTTTCACATGATGTGTCAATACCGTTCTCGCCACGTATCTCAATCATATCAATTTAAAGATGCAAACACAAAATCACGAATTTGTCTGTATTTTACTTAATCTTAATTGCGCATATGTAGAACATAAAGGAGGACGATATTATTATTCCTATAATTATCATTATTACTAGAAATATGATTATCATTATAAAAAGTAAAAAACCTTACAGATTTGCTTATGCCCAATAAAATGCAAGTACAAGGGTCAAGTTAATCGTGTAATTTGCATCAACAAATTTTCATTTGTCTGTGTAATAAACAAATAAATAAACAAAAACACTGTGTGATAAAATATGAGAAAGTAACTCTCCACACACACACACACACACACACACACACACACACACACACACACACACACACACACACACAGAGTCAACCAAGCAGCCGTATGAAATATGATTTTTATTTTGAAGAAAAAGCTTCGATGGGGAGAGGCGACCCTATTTCCTTCCAATATCCCAGTGGCTAAATACAACAAAAGACTCAACAATCGCTTTCCAATGAAGGAAAGGACGAGTTTACATTCGGGGAACTTGCGATTATGTCGTCGTTCATGGTATGAATCTCTACGCTACAATTTGTAATGTTAGAAAAACAAATGCAACTTTTTTTTCAATTAAAGAAGAAACTGACACACACATCTACATTATATATATTTATATATTGTACACATACATACACACACACACACACACATATATATATATATATATATATATATATATATATATATATATATATATATATATATATATATATATATATATATTCAACTTTCTGGCAACAATTTCAATATTTGTAGTACTTCTTCCAATCCTTAACGCTGAAGTTTAATAAAAACAAACAAAACCCAATAATTTCAGGGCTACACTAGATTTACAATGAAACTACACTCCAAAATATTGGTGAGTAGGTCCAAAAAATTGATGGAAAAACAAGAATCTAGAAGGAAAACGTAATGTAAATTTCCTAAAAGATCCAAGGAAGCTGGTACTGGCACAGTTTGTAAGTGTCAACTCGTAGGAGGCATGAAAGCCTCTCAATATGAAGGATTGGATACTAATAGCTGTCCTTGTGATGGGGAGCACTGCCGCCCTTGGGCGATGCAGGGAGTCGGGACCATAGTGGTTTGCAGCTTTAAATTTGAAGGTGTGTCAATCTCTCAGTATAAGTTGTGCGGGGCACAAAGTGGCTGCAGACTCTTGGGACTCTCTGGACTTGAAGGATTCTCAAAAAGCTTTGTTAATTATCATTTATCTGTATTATGAAATTAGCGTTAAATCTTAATTTTAGAATCTTTTGTTTTAATCAGTTTTTGGCTGTAAATCTACTCTAGCCAAGAAGATAGTTGGGGGTTCATGGCTGAATGTCCCTTCAAGACCTTGGCCTTGAGGATAAGGAGAAGCATTCAGAATACTGAAATTTATAAGTACGGGTGTATACGACAATGACAATACCACTATGATGCACAATTAAGGCTTATGTATACTATAAATCTAATAATTTGTCTTTAACTCTAATATCAACATTTAATCCATTCATAATGTGTGTACTTGGGTGTACACTGCATGTACGCCATGACAAGATGAATTATTGAGAAATAAGTCAAGTCTCAAGTTTCAAGTAAAGACTACCCACACAATGAGAACATCACGAGGGTAGATAAAACATGGTAACATGGTGCAATTAATGCTCATCTGACAGGCAAAGATATTGGGAAGAAGCGTGAGGAAAACCACAATAAGCCCTGGCATATGAATCCCACTAGGAAACGAAAATTATTTAGGCCCAGTAATAGTAAATAAACAAAATACTGGACGTTGAGAATAAGAAAATAACAAAATGTGCGATAGCAAAAATAAACGAATAAATCTTATCCCCAATTCCTTATTGAATTTTTGTCAACGAAGTAAGAGCACAAAGTGTAATGAGAAGAAATAAATTTAAAGAAATAACAAAAGAACAATACTTGTAAAACTTCCGAAGTAATGGTTCATGATAAAAAAAACAGCAAAAAGCCTTCAAATGATAAGAAACAATGTAAGTTGAAAAAATTACAGTTTATAGAAAATGCAATTCAAATGCATTCAAAGCTTCGCTTTTAAATATACGGTAATACTTTGAATATATTACAACTTATTCCACTTGATATGAGGCAGATACAAATAAATATATTGTTATGCAAATATATATTACAATTGACGATTGCGATTTGTCATAACGATAAAGTTGATTTCAGTATTCACCGAAAAATGTAAACGATTAATGCAAATGAAGCACTTTTGTTGTTCTTTAAAAAATGGAGATGGCCTTTGAGAACAGTCTGTATGTATGTATGTATGTATGTATGTATGTATGTATGTATGTATGTATGTATGTATGTATATACTTTAAATATATATATATACAGTATATATATATATATATATATATATATATATATATATATATATATATATATATATATATATATATATATATATATATATATATATATATATATATATATATAAAAACGTAAAGTTACTCAGTACAGCAACTCTATAGAAAAGACTCGAAGAGTTTTATGGAATTTTCCTTCCACACTGCGTAATAAAGAAGTTAATTTATCAGTTTTCTAATCTTAGCCCAGTTTCTCCAATCTTTTAATCTTCATGAATTAATCGAGACGGTATTATTTCGTTTTCCCTTACGATGTAGAACTGGAGCTGAACTTTCATGTAGAAAATACTAGAAATGAAAGTATAATGGACACGCAAAGTCCATATAATTTAGATATGGCTCCACAGTCAAAAGAAAGATATACTCTGTTGCAGCGAAATTAATGCTTGCACATATATATACATTCCAGTTAAAGCGTAAAACTTTACAGTTTATTTAAGCTAGGATCAAGTCAAATTCCAGTTTCGAAAAAAAGAAAGGACATTTAATACAAATTTCACATTTATCCAATATAAAAAATATTAGTTACATTACAACTTTAAGAAATTTAATATAACACCAAGCATTCATTCTGAGTGACGAAACAACACACGCACACACACAAAAATCCACTAAACTGTCTTCGTTCCGTTTTTAATGAAAACCCAGCTAATAGATTTGATAAATGTTTCAACTATGGCAGGGAAGTTTATTCTGTAAATAAAAGACTTACCTAAGCTTCAAGAACATTATTAATGAAAATTAAATGCTAATTTACGACGCAAAAATGACAATGCACCTCCAGATCTAACTGTCTCTAACCGAATAAAACATCCACGGGACAGAAAAAATTAAATCTTTATTTGAATATTCAGTATTCCAAAGCTTATTTTATCCGTTCTACGAAGAGTAAACTTGCACTTTACCATTTCAAATAACACAAAAATAACAGTTTAAAGCGGCCGCGACTGCGAGACATAACAGCGAAAATATACGCAATTGTCGGAGCTTTTCTTAACACTATCTGGAAAGAGTTAAGTTCACTTCATCATTTTGAAACGTCCAAAATAACAGTTAAAGGAGACTGACCAATGAAAAAAGAAATGAGCAAAAACATCCAAAGATACAAAAATGGCGGAGCCACTTCGACCGAGAGTAGTGGCTAGCTGACTAAATGTCAAAACATTCCATTTTGGGTGACGCGGATCACAAAGACCAAAGATTGGGAGCAGCGCTGCTTCAAACAGTGCCGGTTTGGCCTAGCCGAATTTCGGCGAAAAAAAGGCTATTTGCTTCTTGAAAGAATCACTGGCGTGTTCTCCTTTAAAAGAGCAGCGTGAGTTGTTCAGACAGTACAGCATTAGATGTTACTACTGTATATCGTAATAGGTTTATTACCATCGCGTAAAAGGCTTTTTCTTAATGGTGTCTCTATTTTTTAAAGATATCCTGGGCGACATCTACGTAGTAGATTAAGAGTGTGGTGTCCTAAGGAGCTCTTGAGACCATGTTTTGAAGCGTTCTATAAGAAGTGAGTAGGAGATCTGGAGGATCTGCAAAATAGGGTGTACGAGCTTGCAGATACGCCAACAGTATGGCGTGAAAGGTTCTAAGTGGCTTTTACAGTTTGGTATAGATTGATTTTAAATCACGGTGCCATCCTTATGTCGCTGGTTAAGAACAGGGAGGCAAGATCCTAAAGAATGATATACTCAAAGTTTTAATTCAAGCTTCGGAAGGTTTTACACATGGCATAAAATCTAACAATCAAGGTTCTAACGATTCGCAAATTAGATCAATATTTGAAGATATTTTGAAAACAACAAAAACTACCTAATACAGTAGATGAATTTAACTTTGCATATTGCTCGGTAACTCAGAATGCTAAATTTTTTTATTATAAGAGCTGCAAGTAATAAAAATATTAAGGCATTCAAGTTCAGTGTTAACGTCTAGTTTCTCCAAGAGTCAAATAACGGGCTGATCTGAGAAAAGTGAATAACTTACATCTGGAGGCAATGTTCTGAATTAGTTATTTCTTAACAAGTTATGCAAAGTTACTCTTCGTCCTTCTAAAATTAAAGGCATGCACATCAAATATGAACCCAGATAGAGAGAGGGTGAGAGAAAGGAAGGTGGGGGGGGGGAAAGGAGCGTTACTTTGAGGTGCAAATGAAGATTATGAAGCACTGGCTTAAAAATAAACCTAAATGAAAGAAATAGTGATATATATACACACATGTATATATATACACACACACAATGAGAAAAAGTGTTACATCTCGGGTTTAAATAAAATGAAAATTATACGGGATGAGACAGGATTAAAATTGTTTGAGAGAGAGAGAGAGAGAGAGAGAGAGAGAGAGAGAGAGAGAGAGAGAGAGAGAGAGAGAGCGCTACTCTTCAGGTGTAAATGAAAGATGTCTTTACTCGCTAGCGATTTTCATTTTGGTTTCCCCAGGTAGAGACCGTGGGAAGGCCTCATCATGGGTTTCCAATAACGAGCCGAGGGTCTGCAAAAGCTTTAATTACAAAGTAAGACTGAAAACGTACGAAAAAGAGCGTCAAGAGAGAAAAACCGACGTTGCGGTATAAGACATCAAACCCACAATGAAAGCGAAAAGCATAAAAATCGGCCCCCGAGAATTGTGGACTTCTAAACTTTTTCTCTTCTTTTGATGAAGTCAGAGGAACGCTTGCGAATGGATGCAAAAGGTGCTTCTGTCAAAGAAAAACCTTGCTTGCTGTCGCTCTCCTCAGAGGTGTCCGAATTAACGTTGTGCGCCTTAACTGGTTCATATATGTTGCTGTTCAAATAAGATGTCTTTATATACATAAATTCTATGAATTCCCGAAATGCAAAAAGAGCACACAAACCAGAACTCTCTTTCAACAGAATTAAAAAAGCAGCCTGACGCTGTTATAATTACAGGGTAAGCTGTAATCGTTATACGTGGCATTTACTGAGCCTACCGTTCTAAAATCTGAAATTTCACGTACGCAAAAAGTAAGCTGATGTCCTGCAAAGTTGTCTGCAAAGAGGGTTATCTCTGATTCAGCAGTTGAAAAGCTAAGGTGGTAGAAAATATTATCTTGTTTTTTTCAGTAGTTACCACTTTCAAAAGGAAACGGCAAATCATTTTAAGAAATTAAGAGTACATTATGCATTATATATATATATATATATATATATATATATATATATATATATATATATATATATACATATATATATATATATATATATATATATATATATATATATATATATATATATATATATATATATATATATATATATATATATATATATATAACTACGCTGAAAAACACATATCGATGTCTTCTTCTGTTGTAATCCTGTAATCACAGAATAGACTGACGTATGAGCAACATAATCTCTTAATAGTTACGACAATTAGACTTAATGGGGCGTTAATCTGGTCTTTGTATCCCATAAGGTCTGAGTAATTACGTATCTTTGTTACACCACACTTACATGAATTTAAAACAAGTATTACTTAACATTAACATGAAATAAAGTTTATCACCCACTTCTTACTGGAAGAACCGGTATTCAAATATAGCCCATTCGTCACTAGAGAATGATTGTGAAATTCATATTCTCTTGTACTAACAATATTTACGCACCAGAATCAAATTCTTCATAACTACATTATAAATTATTATACATAAGAACGCAAGACATAAACAACAGGGTGCGCAAACCACGCAAACATTTTTTGAAGATCTTAACTTGTTTCATCGACAAATTCGTTATATTTTCTTCAAATTTCGTTCCAGCCTGATACGGACAGACAAACGTCGATGCTTCTGGAAACTACGAAAGAAGAAGTCCTGCCGGCCTGGTCAAATGAACAAGAAGAAAAACAACAAAGAATGGCTTGTATTTAGGCGTCTTACTCTGTCACAAATTTTGCGAATATATAATGGAAAACATGAAAATAAATATACACTGCATCAGTTGACCAACGAGGCTTTGACTCTGCAATGAACAAATTCTAAGTATTTTGAGCCTTTCTTACATCTATCTTACACACACACACACACATATATATATATACATATGTGTATATTTATATACATACATAAATATACATATACCTATATATATAGTATATATACATACGTACATATATATATATATATATAATATATATATATATATATATATATATATATATATATATATGTATTATATATATATATACATACATATAGCACCTACCTATGTGCGGAAAAGAAGTGCCTTCAACTTCGTGCTCACAAACATCTGAAGTCTAAATTCCTCACCTGAGAGTAATCACTCATGTTAACCGGACAGAAAAATCCTAATTATCCTGCTCGCTAAGCATATGGTTTTGGCTTCATCTTTGCTTAAAAAGGGAATATTTCCAAATACATAAATCTTAAGCTTAACTGTCCCCATCAACAAGAAGGTATTTCAAGTATGCCTTTGCAAGATGCACTATTTGTAACAGCATAATAATAATAACAACAACAATAACATCAACAACAACAACAACGATGATGATGATGATAATAATAATAATAATAATAATAATAAAATAATAATAATAATAATAATAATAATAATAATAATAATAATAATGATCAACATTACCAAAAACCTCTGTGCGAAGAGGATATTACTTCATTACATGATTCTTCTATGTTCATACTGGTACACTAAAACCTTCATTTACGGCTACCTACAATAACATCTACAAGTACTTCCAACGCACCTTAAGCAATGGAATTCCCTCCGCTCTCTCAAGAGGAAAAACTAGAAGTTCTTTTTGGCTACATAATACTTTTACATCTTCCAAGACGATAAAAGGTTCGATATAATTAAGGCTTCTTCACTTGGAAAATAAAGTGTAAATCATTTTAGTCTCAACAATTTACTTTCATAAACCGAGCTTTTTTATTGCCTGTCATCTACATCATCAGCAGCACTACAAGGACTGCCAGGACAACTAATATAACTAATATGAACTATTCTGAACAATTATTCTAAACCTGAACGATTAAAAACTACTTTTAGGTGCAAGCAAGAAAAATCACCCAAGGACATTAAGCCAAGTCAGTAAAAGATGTTCACTTCTTTCCAGTAATAAAAAAAAGAGGTCTTGAAACGATCAGCAAACCTAATTACCAAAGGTCTAAATCCCAAAGCACCCAACAGCTTAAAAACCTGAAAGTTACTGAAATTCCAGAAACTTCAACATCAGCGATATATTTCTTTTAATGTTTTGAGAGAGACGAAACAAAAAGTATTAATGAGGAGCGATCTTTTTACTTTTATAATGGCATCCAAGAGCGTCGCCGACTATTCTAAGTAAATGGAAATTCTCGAGAACACCAATGGTAGGAAAAGCTCATCTAACTGTTTGTCTAAAATATTACTTGGACTTTGAATATTATTATTATTGGAATAAAAAGAAATCTTTGTGTGTATGTGTGTGTGTAATGGTAATGTTTTACAAATTTCATATGTTACACAGAAGTAACCTGTAAAATACTGTCTTCAGCTTTTGGGATATACCCTTAAATATGGAAAGAGCACTTCCCCAAAGCTAAAATTTAGATGAATTATCGTTTCAATGTGATTTAAAAAAAATTAGGTAGCATCTACAAGATAAGACAAACATATAAATGTCCCCCGTCCATCGTGAAAATGACGAAACTGACATTATCTGGCTTTATCATTGTTGAATCAACACAGCCGTTGCTCTTTAACGAAACAAGTCAATAACGTCTTTAACAGACATGACAATTTTATGCAGAATAGAGGGAAAGCACGGAACGAAAAGTACAATGAAAGAATATACATATATGATGTAATAAATAAAAGGCAAATAAATAAACAACAATAAGGCAGAAGGGCATAGAACACGAAGACAGCGCACTTCCGCTGCGTGAACATGAAATAGGGCGAAATAAACGATTTGAAAAAGCTCTTTGCAATCAATGATACTCAAACAATAGCAGCTCATGCTGCCTTTCAGAATATCAAAATAAACAGATTTGTGATTTGCCGCAATCAGCAACATATCAATTTAAATGCTTCTCGGTAACGTTACATTCTCTCATTCGAATAACATTCCCGAAACTTTTAACTCAATTAGGCTACATAATAACTCTCAATATAAGATGAAAATAAACAGCATACACAAAAATATAAAGTAAAATAAAATTAACTTTCCCCAGCGCCTTCATGTAGTTAGGGTATACATACACATTTAAGGAAAAAAATTCTCGGTTAATTATCCTTTGCAATTTAAGCATTTTCACATGCATACATACTTACACAGAGACACACACACACAACACCTGGAGAATAATACATGACTGTGTCAGCTGCGACTGTGTGTGTACCGGAAGAGGTGGAGATTCAGATCTACTTGGATCAGAAATATGAGAACTGAGGCTTGATATGAATGGCGAAATGGAGAAGACTGAAGGCGAGGCACAGGAAAGACATGAGTACTGAAATTTTCACAGGCTTTTTGCGTCACGCGGCCCTGGATGCAATGGCTATGAAGATGTCACTAACTTTGAACAAGACATTTTTATACTTTCTTCTACTATATCCTAACATACATGATTAATATCGAAGTCTTCATATCAAAGTCGCTTTACTTGGGGAATAACTTGAGCATCCTGCTGCGATTTCATTCTATGCGTTATTGGGTCGAACAAAGGTGACTGACTTAAAATTTACTATCCAAATATAATATATATATATATATATATATATATATATATATATATATATATATATATATATATATATATATATATATATATATATATATATATATATATAAACATAATGAAATCTTTATAGCTGCATAAAACGTTAATTATGAACACGACTTCTATGAAAAATACCTTACAAGTGTAACGATTCAAAACACTATGCTCTTCACAGTCAGCAAACGATTAAATCTATGAACAGTGTGAGCAAACGAGAAATCTAAAAGAAACAAATTAAATAGGTTTCGCTATCAGTCAGGACGTGCCCAGGCTGCTAAGGGTTAATAACTGAAAGAGTCAAGAGGACGGCTCTATCTAAATGCTTCGTAAGAATATAAACAAAAAAGTACTTCCAATGAAATAACATACCGATCAGTTGGTCCATTATGCTGTAGGATTTGATGTTTAATGTTGCAATGCGGTATTTCCATTCTATTTTTAGCACATGGAAGTCAATGCATTTTCATTCATTACCGGGGATTTTATGACTAGTAATATACACCGGCATACATTCCAGCTTTAACAGACTTCAGTAATAGATTGATCCATGCTCTGATTTAAGGTAACACGTAATATATACATATATATATATATATATATATATATATATATATATATATATATATATATATATATATATATATATATATGTCTGTATGCTTCTATCTATCTATTTACCTTTATATATACGTATATATATATATATATATATATATATATATATATATATATATATATATATACAGTATATCTAAATATAGTATATATATATTATATATATACTATATTTAGATATAGAATCAATTTATATTCTAGATAGATAAATATATTTCAGCAGTATTTTAAAAGGACTTACTGTTACTTCTAGTTATGTTACTCGTTTCTTTAATTATCGGACAAGCACCAAAGTCATAAAGAGGACGATGTGTAATAGTAAAATCGACGGCTCATTTTCCAGGTAATGCGTTTGAAGTAAGTGTACAAAATGGTTAAGGCCACGTATTTCCCTTGCATTAGTACTAGTAAGTTTTAAAAATAAGAATAAGATGTACCCTTCATTTATTCTTATAGATTCGCTTCTAGAAAAATAATAAAAGGTGCACTTTTATTGTACGATACTGAATTAGATGAGATTCACGGTAAGACTTAGAAAGCATTCACAATAGATTTTAGCCTGAAATGTTTGGACAATACACGAGAGGGGTCTTTTATTAACCAACAAAAAATTACCATATAAATAATGGATAACGAACAAAGATATCAAGAAAACATTCCAACAAAATGCACATCACAACGTAATTAAAACCTAAATAAATTTATTTTAGTCTCAATATGTCTAGAAGACGGTCAAAATGAGTTGTCAGTTAAAAGAGATAACGAAATCGTTAAGTATGACATTACCCAACAATTTTCTTACAAGATTTCCATTACAATGTGGTATGTTAAACCTTTAAAGTATCAGTAGGAAATTTTCCAAAGGCTTCGGAATCAAAGTCTAACTCAACCCCTTCAAAGAGAGAATCTACGAAAGTTAAGCGAGTTCCATATTTTGAGAAATCTTTGGTATCCCAAGCAAAAGGAAAAACTTCATAAAATACAAAATATTTGTGGATTTTAAAAACTGAAGAGTGTTTCTTCCGAGTTTCCTAGATTATGATGATTAACAAACTCATTTACTTCATCACAGAAATTTGGAACCCCCTAGTTCTCGCATGTTCTGCAAAAATGAGCATTTACATTTTCAACGCTCGAGGGACCGCAACATTATCATATATGATTGAAAATTCTCCCTCTATCTCTCCCTCTCTTCGTGAGAATACTGACCTCAAATTCATAAATTAATCATTCATCCTGATTCTACTTTTTTTCTTGGAGCCATCTTTCCTTCTTTGAGGTCGGTTTTTCTCTTCCTTTATGTCTCTTATATTCTCCAGCTTCATTCCCCTTCAGGTCTGGCTCGATTGAAGCGTTTCTTATGAGCACGATATTTCGTTTTCATGTAAAAACAAAAAAAGTATAGCCAGATCTGAAGAAAATTAAACCAGAAAATATAAAAGTCAAAAAGGAAGCGAAAAACACACCTCAAAGAAGGAAAGATGAAAGAAGAAACATGAAAAGCATAGAAGAATAAAATACACTTAAATAACAAAAAATCATGGTTACTTAAAGCGAAGAAAAATAAACACGCTTAACTTGGAAAAAATCATCGCTTATGTAAGGATGAAAAAATATACAACTTTCAAATCGGAAGAAAACACTTTTATCTAAAAGACAGCAAAGGAAAACTTACGTTGAAATAAAAAAAAAGATAAAAAGGGCACTGGTTACCAAAGGAAAGCAAAAGATAAAAAAAAAACTTTTAAATAGATAAAAAAAAACATGAAAGGGTTAATAAAAACCAGTGATTAGCTAAAAGATGAAAATGAAACGTTTCTCTCGGTAGACAAGAAATCAAAGCATCCCATTCTGTAGCAAAGTAACGAAGACCTTCGACCTGTATACGATTTTTCACGAGCAAAATATTGAGGAAAAAAGTGGAAAATATTCATTTCACCAAATATTCATAAGACCTTCCAACCCCGAAAAAGAGAGAACAAATTTTAAATAATCTGGAATTTAGGATAAGCAGATTTATATAATCCGCCATAAGATACGAAATGTTTGCGATATCATTTCTTTTTACTTACCACAGAAAGATTATTATATGTGAATGTGGGTGTGTGGGAGAGCGAGAAAATTTGCAAGCGTATAATACGAAGATACAGAGTAAAAACACATAATTAAAAGAGTTCATAATAACTGAAAGATTTGTACTCAAATATTACACGAGCTATTAATCATCCATCAAGCACAGTAGTATAAAATTGATTTGAAACCGTTCAAAGCAATACGTTTGACATCTGAAGCTGATTATTCATAGCTGCTAACTTGTATTTATAAGAAGAAGCGGCGACAATGATATTTCTATGAAAACTGAAGCTGAAAGACAAAGCTGAAGATCGGAAAATAAAAATAAAACGCAGACTTGAACTTAGTCACATAAATGCTAATAAATCTTTCAAATGTAACAGTCCTCAATTTGATCACTTCTCACGCAGACCGTTACACTCTTGATTCCAAATTTTTAAGCAGCCGACACACCAGTGCCCATTTTAGTAAGTGAATTACGTGAATCTCTGCCCCGTGACTAGTTGATTTTATATGTTCAAAATTCATACTAAACTGAAATGGCCATAAATATCTAAGTTGCCAAAACTCAACACACAGATATAAAGCGCACTGATATATACTGTAAAAAGACCCCTATGAAATATCTAAACATCCTTTCACAATACAAAGATAAGCGAACAGAACAAAAGCACGAGAGATAAAGACAGATGCGTAAGAAAATCAGGAAAAGAATAACAGGGAGAAACGGGAAGGGAACGTGAGGGTGAGGGAAAGAAAAGATACGAGGCGTCACTGAGTGATGAATGGATGGAAGCATCCATATGTGGGGAGAGAGAGAGAGAGAGAGAGAGAGAGAGAGAGAGAGAGAGAGAGAGAGAGAGAGAGAGAGATTTTATCAATATTTCACAATATATAATTTTTTGGGGTGTGTGATGCTTTACTCAGTATTCAGTTGAAATATTCAGAAGGCAAAAATATATTGTAACATTAAAGTAGAGGAAAAACAACTGCACAACATCATAAAAAGAACGAGCAGCCTGCTGCCGAAAACCACCAAATAAAACATAAAAATATTACAAAAATAAGAACCTGAAAAATCAATCCATCCAGACCAATAGAGAAGGTAATACCGAACGAGACTGTCATCATGTATGACATCAGAACACTTCTTATCAGAATGGATGGCATGCCACTCAATATTTTATTGGATATACTACACATTCCGCATTCATGTCCAGTCTGGTTCCATTAAGAAACGCAGAAGTGACCGGCATGGAATAAACAGAATATCAAAAGGAGACCTCGGTGAATCAACCAGAATTTGAAACTATAAAGGAAGACAGAGGATGATTGAGATTACGCGCATAAAAGAATTCAACCATCAGCTAAATTCCCAAAACGAAACTTGTTGCAAACTTTGAAAAAAACCTAAAAAAACTTTAAACAGAATCTTGTTTAGTTATATGTTTATTCTTAATTACTTTCCTTGGAAGTCACAATTCCCACTGTTTTGTATTAGAAAGATTCGATTTTTTATTTTATATGAAGGTTAGGCTTAGAATGTTAATTTATTTTCTTTGTTGTTTATCTATCTTTGTTACTAGTTCTTCAAATATCTATCGTTTCGTATCAAAGACTGAAAGATGATTTTTGTGTAAGTCCCTTTGAAATAATAAACTATTGATTACAAATTTAGCAAGTAAGCTATCTTACTGTACTTTTCATTAAATTTTGCCATTATAACAAGTGAAGACTTGTTCATTTGGGGAAAGTCATCTTACATACGTTTTATACACACACACACATGCATATATATATATATATATATATATATATATATATATATATATATATATATATATATATATATATGTGTGTGTGTGTGTGTGTGTGTGTGTGTACGTTACACGAGTTAATCAAAAACAATTAGACACATATGTACCGACGTATTTCCTACAACAATCAACGTCACACTAGTCAGCAGTCGCAATATCCTTAATGTTCTACAAAAGCCAGTATATTTTTTCCCTTAAAATTTGACCTGCTAAAAGCTGAAGCTGGTACTCGCCAAACTTCCATGATTTTTTAGGTCTGGTTTTAAAGTTTCTCGTCACTCAACAACTTCGACCCAACAGTTATAAGCAAACTAGACGAGGTCTTGCAGAAATAAGGTTTTTTTGGTTTGTTAATAGCGAGGAAAACCAGTTTCTGATTTAAACCCCTTTCAGGAGAAAGGAAACATGGTTGAATAATAATAATAATAATAATAATAATAATAATAATAATAATAATAATAGCCATCATCATCAAAGACTTTGGTCACTAATAATCGTCGCTCACCGAGTACTGCGTTGACTCGATGTTTTTTATTTATAATAATAATAATAATAATAATAATAATAATAATAATAATAATAATAATAATAATTTTTACAATTTTTCACATCACACCGCTCTTCTTCCCAAGCTTGAAATGAAGACTCAGAATAACTCTGAGACTAAAAAATGATCGAAAATGTTTTCCCGTAAGGTTTAATTTCTAGGGCGTGAATGTCTGAAAAGTAGATACAATTTAACCAAGAGGATGAAGTGGCTCGAAAAAAAATACATAACAGAGGTCGCTGCACTGCTCCATTTTTCTCTCAACAAGGAATTGAAATGACGTGACCCATTTCGTCAACTTCCACATAAGTCCCATTTTATATTTAATGCTACCATTCACGAAATGTTTATTTTACCTTGCTCACACAAAACAAACAGAGAATTACATATTAACAAAATTTTTCCGTTTGAACTGTGGTAATGACATAATATAATAATAAAAGTCTCTGTAGATACACCGCAAGGTACCTAAGCATACCAGTCCGACACACGGCGCAAACATTATATCCTACTACAATATAAAGCAGAGTAGAGCATCTATGCGCAACTCATAGTCTACGGGTAAGGCAGTTCATGTTTAACTACCACAATTTCTAACAAGAAAATGGAGGGCACTGTAATGTACTTGATATACCGTGATTTCGATTTAATGGTAAATTTATTATTTTATAAAGCGCCTTACTTTTTACGGAACTGGTACACGTACATACAAACACACACACACACATATATATATATATATATATATATATATATATATATATATATATATATATATATATATATATATATATATATATATATATATATAATAAAAGTATATATGATAAATATAATATATAAAATCACCTTCCACGAATCAGAGAACCGCAGCAATATTAAATGTTGCAATGCAAATTCCGACAGGGGCATCCACCCGACATCCGTTACACTTCGGAAGGAGAACATAAGAATTTATTACCATGGTTTGAGCATCTCCTTCCACTTACTTCTAAACTGCCCGGTTCTCCTTTGCAAGAATACAAACGGCCTGCTTTCAAAGAACTGAGGACTTTTTTGCATCCAGTTACGGAGCCAAGATTTCACAGATTTCATATCTCAGCGTTTCTGTATAAACAGGAAATTGGGTTAGGTTTTGAAAACGCTTTCAAGTTTAAGTACATATTTTCAATACAATAAATGCGTACATAAATAAATAAATATATGTATACTTCCATATATATACATATAAATACACATAAAATATATATACACACAAAAATATACATATACGGATATGGACATTGCCCATATACGCTGTTTACATATATATATATATATATATATATTACTTTTCCCGAAGACATTTTAACACTAACATAGCAAACCACAAACAGCCTGTGAATATGGAATACCAGGTTCCTTGGGAATAACTTACTACCGAAGGTTGATCTTTTTTAAGCAGGATTCGGACCCATACCTCTCTAGAGGGCTAACTGGATTAAGTCAATGTATCCCACGAGCAAACTTTAAAATTAAAATGAGGTACGTACTCTTATCATTTTTAATTCCATTTTGGGTGTATATTATTCCTAAGGTAAACGTGTAGGTATGCATGTATATCACTATGTGTGTATATATATATACACACATACATACATATATATATATATATATATATATATATATATATATATATATATATATATATATATATATATATATATATATATATATATATATTGGTTATCAGTACGCGTGTATCAGTCTATCTGTGAACACGAGATATTCAACTACGTTATTTATTTGAACCTAAGAAAAAGAAAGATAAATAGAAATTACAAATATTTTAAGGGCAAAAATGATCTGGAAATGAGGATAAAAGCAGAGAGAGAGAGAGAGAGAGAGAGAGAGAGAGAGAGAGAGAGAGAGAGAGAGAGAGAGAGAGAGAGACTCGGATCCTTCAGCTGAATAAACATACGATAACATCCACCATTTATAACTTGCCGAAATGCTGGAAAAATAGGCTAAAGCAACTGAAACCGAAAAAGAAAAAATCCGTGAAGAGGACAGAAAGCTAAGTCTCTGAATAATTCCCTGGAAACTACAGCATCTTAGGAGTAAACAAATCCAGTAAACACTTTGGATTTTGTTTTCAAAATATGCACGAAATTTTCTATTCTACTGATAACAGCTCCGTTTTATTTCATGAACTAAACTTCAAAATGATCGGAGGCGAATGGTCACATAAAAGATACAAAAAAAAAAGTTATATCTAAAATTTCAACAGCTAAACAACAGTTTTGCTAGGGGGTATGATAACTATCATTAACCACCTGTGGACGGAAGCCATAAACGATAAGGTTCCCTTCTTCACCCACTAAAAGCTTCTCACCCTCAAACTTTTTCCTTATTTTTTATAACTTGGCATAACTGCTTAAGAACAATGTAATAAGAATCTAGACTGAAGAAAAATGAAGATATCTAAGGCGATAAGGTTCCCTTTTTCGTTACACCACATCCACTTCTGCAGAATACAGATTCTCTAAGATTAAAAAAAACTGTCCATGCTTGAAAAACTGTTTAAACACAAGAACACAAAAAACAAACTCGACTGAAGTTACCTACACGACTGCAAAATGTCAGAAAAACTCCCGAACCTTGCGTAACTGTTTGAGCACAAGATAAGAACACGCACAGCAAAAGAACTCGAGTGAAGAGGAGGAACTAAGTTGTGTAAATGCCTGCACAAAGCCAAACAAAAATAAAGCAGCTCTAACTCACCTTGCAGGAACAAACAGCGACAACGGAAGGCAAGCGAACAAGTGGTAATTCCCCGTGTGAAAGCACAGTTAAACACGAGGACGGGTCAGTGTGGTTTTATTTATTTTTGGGGGAGGGAGCTCAAAAGGGTGACGACGTCGTGCGACGGGGCGGCGACGACAGCGATTTGCACGTGTGTGTGTGTGCGCGCCTGTCAGAAAGAGATGTGGCCTGCCCGAAATTCAGGTATATGAGTGTGAGCGAAGGAGGAGGTGGTGCTGGAGGATGGGGGAGGTTCTGGCGGAGGAGGGAGGAGTGCCAGGAAAAGAGGGGGAGGAGGAGGAGGAGGAGGAGGAGGATGTGGAGGAGGAGGAGGAGGAGGAGGAGGAGGAGGAGGATGAAGAGGTGGTGGACGGGGCTCTGGGTTGTAAAGACGGTTGGCTGCTGGAGGGAGATGGGATAGGTGGAGGTGCTTTCTCACTGGCTCTCTCTCTCTCTTTCTCTATCCCTCTCTCTCGCTCTCACTCCTTTCTCTTTTACAGGTGAGTGTGTGAGTGTGTGCGTGTAGAAGTGTGAGGTGGATGGAGAGGGTGTTTAGCAGTCGAGGGTTTTTCGGTTTAGCAACGTGTCGAGTGAGGTGTGAATGAGAGAGGGTCAGTAGTGCTTCAAATACCGTAGTCAACACTTGCGGTGCCACCCGACGTAGCGCAGTGGTTCTCCTCTCCTTAAGGCGTCTCTTCTTGTTCTTACAATTATTTAGTGTTTTCCGTCTTTTTCTTTCGCGCCCTCACTCTCTTTCTCTTTCTCTCTCTCTTTCGCTCTCGCTCTCTCACACAAGGGGGTTCGATGTTAGGATCGGAGGAGCAAGCGCTCAGCTGACGCCGTCTCCCGCTCGCTGCCACATTTATATACTCCGTTGCACACACGCCACACAAACACGCACACACACACACTTCCAGTTGCCAGTCGGTGATGATGATGAATCCTTTCTCGGCCTTTCAGGATAATGGCTGGCTAACACACAATCAGGTGCGCCTCTCATTCAACCTCCTGGGAAACAGCCATTGGTTCATGCGCTTGTCCAATCTGCCGACACTTTCTCAAGAGAAAAGATCCTCCGGTGAAGGCTATATTTCCAAACCATGACCATCAAGTACGTACTGTATAGGTGAGGTCTCCGGGGCGCCTCGCTTTGGAGAAATGGGGACCTCCGGTATGAAGGCAGAAGGGGAGAGAGAGAGAGAGAGAGAGAGAGAGAGAGATGGGGGAGGGGTTATTGAATGGCGTTTGGTGACGTAAACGCTTCCAGGTCACCTAGCGTGGGTGGGCGAGGGCCATGCGGAGAGAGGGTGGGAATGGGCAGGTTGGGGGGGGGATGGGAACCCAGAATCCACTAAAAACCTTTCCAGTGCCATTTCTATGGGTGTCCAAAACAGATAGGACAAATACTAAATGCATGACCATGCTTAATTCACTACGAGAAAATATTCTGGATCCCAAAATCTTGCTATAATGAAATACCCATTTTTCTTCTCTTTTTGACCAGCAAGTAACTCGGATAAGCCTATGTCAGAACTTGGAGTCATAATACCTGGGACAAAAACATTAAGAATCTTAACAAGAATCATCCAGTTTATTATATATACACACACACACACACACACACACACATATATATATATATATATATATATATATATATATATATATATATATATATATATATATATACTGTATATAATATATATGTATATAAACACTGTATAATTGTATACATATACATTCATACATAACACACATATATATAATCTAATTATATATATAATACATATATATAATATATATATTATATATATATATATATATATATATATATATATATATATATATATATATATATATATATATATATATATATATATATATATATGTATATGTATGAAAAACAACTCACTAATAGGCTCCTTAAAGAATGAGGAAAATATTAAAAACACGAAAGCCATCCGCTTGGTTACCTTCCTCGTGTGGATAAAATTTGAGTTAAAAGAGACGTTAACTTATGATAAAGTCACACCACGCATTTCCCAAGCAATTTTCACCAGCTGCTACTTCACAGTAGTTTGCATGAGTTTCAAAGAAAACAGCTGAAGGTTCCAACAGTTGGCAAGGGGCTGTCTACATCTTGTTGAAAAAAATCCGCGATAAGGGCAGACATAGTACTGCCTTGATCAAAAGTCGATAATATTTATCAACACTTAGGAATTTTTTACATATTTTCACATATTTTCAATACTTTACGAAGAGAACAATTAAAATGAAAAATATAAGACGGGAACTCTCGTACTTAGTTTTTACCTTTCTTCGCAGATTGTCTGCAATGCTTATCATTTCTCTAGTCTCAATCAATCAGTAAAATTCTCTCTTGGGGTATTTAAGTTTAGTCTCACAGCTAGCCCCGTGGCTTTGAGCTCCCTAATCGAGTCTCCAGCAATAAAAATTAAGTTAAAGGCGCTTTCATTCAATTACGAGCTCTGGAATAATCTTCGTAACTAGTGCTCTCATTTAGTTACGCACTATGATGCGGTGAATTTTCATAAATCCAAGAATATTATTATTATTATTATTATTATTATTATTATTAGCAATTTCACCAAGATAATGCTTAAAACCGTAAGGGTAAAACGTTCTGGAACAACATTCTCTAAGAGTATAGGTAGTTGAGCTAGGAAGAACGATATAAAATGTACGTTTATATTATATATATATACATATGTGTGTGTGTGTGCACAATACGTCATTTCGTTTAACTTACAATTCACTTAATCCGTGTATGTTATTGATGCAGGCAGTTGGAAATCAAATATGAATAACAACTAAAACCAGATAACGCAAGGATAGCCGGCACAACTGAAAACAATTCACGCTACGTTATGTTTTGTAAACAGATTTCTGTTTGTCGTAGCTTCGACCCTGAGCTTGACCATGACATTCAGTTCGAGTAAAACATAATGACCTCTTTCCATTCAATTCATGACTATGGACATATTTAAGAGATATTATGATTATATTTATTATTCACAAGTGGTTACAGTCTTTTGAGAGAAGCAGAAAATACCAATAACTTGCTAAAAAAAAGGGGGGGGGGGATTCTTGGTAGAAAAAGTAAAAAGGCTAAATCAAGTATGTAAAGAAGAACGAATAAAATAGGAAACATACCCATTCATAATCAGAACATGAGATATGTTAGAAAAGGTAAGTCTAAAATATTGAGGCAAAGTGGCAACAGCGTGACAAAAGCACGCAATCTGACAGGACTGTCAAAGCATAAGGGTGCGAGACCAAATTTCAGTGAAAAAATGTCGTAAAAACACATCGGCAACTTATAGCAAACGTCACAAACAGGCTAAATACTAGTCAACAACTTACTGGTAGATCTATTCACTGCTTCACACGATTATCCAGCATTTGCCAAAGGGTCGTTCTCCTTTCACGGTCGTTGACTTGTTTGCAACTTGTTTGTGATATACATGCGGTAAGTTTCCGAAATGTATTTATGATATGTTTTCCTGCAGTGTGGGCTCACCCTACTGTGTCTAATAGCGACCCCGAGCAATTTCCCTTAAAGAGCAATACTGTACTATTGATGTTCTTTCAATCATCTCCCAAGAAACACGAATGCCAAAGATTGAAACTTTTTTCGTATAAAGGTCACAGTCAAGGTCACTAAGTCACTAGACTGGGTATCGCCTGAAAGGCCGTACTTACCTAATTTAATCTGTCTCTCGCAGTTCACAAGTTAAGAGCAGGTTTAAAGCTGTGTACGGAACCTACGGAATTGGAAGCAGTAATTTCATTTGACAGAAAGCTTCTCCGTAATAATAAAACGGGTAAATGAGCATTGATGGATGAACGGATGAAAGTACCTGGAACAGCAAAGGTGTTGTAATGAAAAGTTTACTATGACGGACAAAACGGGAAATCAACAGCTCCGCTCGCTTTATCGGTAAGGGATTAATTTATTCACAGAAAAATACCAATATATTATTTATATTTTTCCGAACAGGCATAACTAGATATGGATTAGAGTTGCCCGCCCCGTCAGCCTCTGAAAGAAAAAAAAAAGACAGTACCTGGATACCAAGGGACAGGGGAAGGGAAATAGCCAGCTTTTCATCGCGATGCTTTAAAGTTGAAAACCATGACAACAATAACTCATGTTGTGCTCTGATCTGCTCACGCACACACGAACAAACACACACAGTTCCCTTTGTAAACAAACCACCAGTAATAGCCGACGCGTGTTCCGAGTGGGTGTTTCAATATTATACTGCGAGCATGATCGACTGATTAATACCAGCGTGAAAACAACTACTGAACCATAACGCATATTATTTGCGCAAAATAATTTACCTGTGCTAAAAGGCAGCTTCTTCAAGGAAGGTATCTCAAACATTTGCAACCATACGATTTGTACATACCTATGCATAAACACACCCAGCTTTTACTTTTGTTGCGGCGGGACTAAATAGTAAAATTTAAAAATTAATCGCTTATCTGATATCAACGTGAGGTACTGATAAATATCCTAAGCCACACACACACACACACACACACACACACACACACACACACACACACACACACACACACACACACACACAGAGTCTTATCGTCGCAGCGTGAGTGTCTTCTCTTCACTACAAGTACGTTCCACACTGCTGAATATAAAAACTTTAAAATATATAAAAATCTGTTTCCTACAGTTTTTGGGTTTTAAATAATTGCCCAAATCGGTTCCGCTACAGTAAGCCACATATGCCTTAGGCAATATACAAATGGAACTTGCGCCAAAAATATTCAATCTGCAAAAAGAAAGCCACGTCAAAAATTTAGAATAAGTTTAGCTTATACATGAACCTTGTATATAAAACAAGGCCCAAGTTCCTTGAATTACAAAACTAATGAGACATTGCAGTTACAAGAATAATAAACTTTCAGCGCCAGGTTTCGGGGTAAAGTTTCTTTAGGCCAGGAATTCTGAACAACAAAATACTCGCTCGGGATAGTTGGAACTTACTGGTTTTGCTTTATTCTACAAGGCCAGTGAACTTGATAAAACGTCATCATTTCCGCAGCTTAACCCTAATGAAAATCTGTCTACATTCCCATTAACTCCAGCTTAATATAGGTATTCAATAACGACTATGACTGATACTACGATCTAAGTTACTGAAGAATTAAACGATTTCAAATTATGTCTTCCTTGCAGCTAAGAGAAACTTAGATCCAAAATTCACAGCGTTAATAAAGGAAGTTTTTGAAAACTGGGACACAGAGAAAAGCAAAGAGTTCATCAGTAAATACTGGTGTTGAATTTCAATGAGCTATTAAGTCCGCTGAACCTCAAGTTTTCTATTCGTTGAGCAAAAGTAAATTCGAAGACAAAATTCACAGCTTCCTGCAGCTGATCAATAAGGTCAGCTTCGATTGGCTCTTTTTCAATACATGAAAACGCCAACAAAGGAAAAGAGCGTCAATTATTTTTCCTTAAATACTTTTAATGAAATTTAAATAAAAACTAAAAACGGATAAAACTAATCAACATAAATATTGGACATACAGAAAACTTATACCAAACTGATGTATTGATTGCTTTTGTACAAACAAGAAAAACAAGAGAGCACAAACAAGACACAAAACATCTTACCAAATTAGGGTCTTCCGTTCGAAGGCCCATGAAAATACCATTTCCGAGCAAGCAACAAAGCGCCAACACGCATGCAAGATATCTCCCTTTCCAAACACGTAAAAAAACATTCCATTTTCCAGGGAATGTTTTCAACAGAATACAGATGTACGAAGGGAAATTCGCAAAACTCATCATAATACATGAATCTTTCAGAGCTCATCGTCACTGAAGCTTACACCTCTTAAAAGTTTATGAAGTTCATAAGGCTTATTAAATAATAATATTAAAAGCTGCGCGTACGGTCCCATATGATTAAAGATAACTTGCTGGCACTACTATTTTTCGACGCTTGCTATACTGCTCGGATGATTTTTCCAACAAAAAAACCAAGAAGGAACAAGTTTAAAGTTTGGAACGTGATTAGCCACTCAGTCAAAGCATTTTCACAATGGAGGTCATTACCTCTGATTCCCTATATCTATCATCAGGATAATAAGCTGCCTCTCGTCTTAACGATTCAATATCTCCTTTTATTTTTGTTATATATCGTTGGTTTTCTTTCTATTAAATAAAACAAATATTTTACAACATTCATCAGTCAAAAAAGCGCAAACATCTCGTGTGCTAAAGGAGAGGAGTTAAATACTGCAAACAAAATCTGTTTCATTAAGGAGAACAATGTCAAGGACTTACAACGTCAATTTTTACCAAATGAAATATCGATCTCTTGCTGAACAGCTTTTAGCCATAAATGCAGGCCCTGAATACTATCGTACAGCAAGTTTCAGGCGGCTGACAGGTACCTAAGATGACAAATGCCATTGGTTTTGACAGGTCTAATCTAACGTCGATGATCTGAATATTGGATCCGACTCAGATACGATGTTAAGTATAAGCGGTCCTTTGATAATAACAAGAACAATAATATTAGGAATGAAGAACAGAAGACGGACGAGGTTCAAGAACCCGTAACAGAACAAGAAACACAGTCGCAACAAATGGAGTATGCTGTGTTGTTTCTTGTTAACTAAATGAAAGAAATACGAAATCTCGTAAAACTGGAACGGGGACTATCGTTTCCAGGAAAACTGTGTGGTAATAACCAAAACATTACTACTATTTTTTCAAATGAAGAACAAAACTTTCCAGAGAGAGAGAGAGAGAGAGAGAGAGAGAGAGAGAGAGAGAGAGAGACTTACTCCAAATTTTGAAGATCTGTGAGTGGTCCCTTGCCGAAAGGGAAAAAATTAAAACAAATATTTGTTACGAGACTTCAGTTAATTTATTATTCAGTAATAAAAATTGTCGTTCAAATTACCTTACAGCTTTGAAGGTTTATCATAATGACCATCTGCACAACTAGAACCTCCTCCACTGAAGAATCACTAAATGTTTCTGTTTCTGGAAAGAAAGTTTCCTTAGAGACTCTTCGTCCTTCCGAAACTTTTCCATGTTAGTCTTAGGCTTCTGAGAAAGAATGATGGGAATTTGAAAGAAGTGGAAGCAAAGGTTGATTTTAAACATGCAAAAGATGGATTGAGTTATTACTTTTTGCAAACTGGCGACAAAATAAATGTTGGTCACTGGTGCCGGAATAAATAAATTGGGGTCATATGAAAATATTTTCACATGATATTCACTGTCTATAAAAATGACTGTGGAAAGTTTCAAAAATTTTATCCATAAAATTTATTTTAAGAAAACTACTCAAAATTAGCAAACAACCTACTGTAAATTATAGTTTTAAGAAATCAAACTTCCTCAACAAACCTTAAAAACCACCGGCCAGTTCAGCAAATAAAACTCGCGTGTCCTTGAATTCCGACTTTCCTCCAACAACCCCAAGAGAACCACAGTCAAATTCAATACGAATAACTGGGGCAGAAAGAACTGACACCATCAATATTCAAAAGAAACTTTTTCTCCTCGAATTACTGAGTTGATTCTTCCCACGTTATGTCTATTAATATGGACGAATGGACACTTTCTCTCACGTTCTTCCCATCTCCGACGTTGGTTAAGAGATATCAAGTGTGTGGGAATCTTTTATATTCGCCAGTCGTTTCGTTGACCTTAACACTTTATCTATTCGGATATCTGGGGAGAGTTACCTTCGTCCAAAAGATTTTGTTTTTTCTTAAATGTTTTCAGTCTTAAGAATAACCCATTATCTTTTGTGAGAAATTTGTACGATACGTTCCAAGTGTTCAAGCAAATATAATATTTTTATTTATCATTTTCCTTATTTTTTTTCCTCTCATGAGTAAACCATTCTTTTGTCTCGCAACCTGTCCTTTGTATATTTCTTTTTGTCACAGAAGTGAACATTAAATAAACGAGAATATACTTCTAAATACTGAGCGAAAGTCTAATAAAAAAATTACTTGGTTGCTAGATGATCTTGGTGGATGGCCACTAGCATAACGAAGGGCAATGGTCTAGCAACCTCACAAGAAAATCAAATTGCTGGAAATCGGAAGGTTAACGCCTTCAAGAGCTACTAACACAAAAGAGAAAAAGGTGGATTCTCAAAACAATATTTGTCTTGTGGCTCAGTATTCATGATTCTATACCGCCAACAAGAGAGATAGTGTCCTATTACTGGGAGAAGCGGAGCGAATAGAGCACAGTACATAGAGTCCTTATTTGTCTCTGTTGACCTAAGCAGCAAATGAGGTACCTAGCAGTAAGGCAACGGCAGAAAGTCGAAGCACAGGACTAGCAGCCTCGTACCAAAAGTATAGCACAGGGAACCACGTTCTCAGCACAGAAAGAAGGTGCAGGGTTGAAGAAACCAATTCGTGACGCGGGTCTGTTTGGTCAACTATATATTTGCCTTTCTCTTGAACGTATCCTTTTAAATGAAAATTGTGTAATATACATATATATATATATCTATATATATATATATATATATATATATATGTAATCTATATTTCTAGATATATATATATATATATATATATATATATATATATATATATATATATATATATATATACATATACAGTATATATATACATATATATATTTCAACCTGGAACCTAACACGCCAAACACACAAGCACACGTACACGCACACACCCACACCCTAGTTTGGAATACGACCACACGAGCCAAAATGTGGGTCGAACGAGGACGAGTCCCGAAAGCATCACGTGCCAGCAATTCAAATCCTCCGCGAGAGCCGGAAATGCAATGATTTACGCGTGACTATGCTACCAATGCCAGACATTCGGGGTTTGGCATTTTCCTAGAAGGGTGAAAAATTCATTATATTTTTATATAATATGTATACGTATTATTCAATAATTTCGTCTTCCCGTAAAGGTATGCTAAAAACCCCCAAGGGGTCCCTAATTAGACGTTTCTTCGGAATTCGGAGAGGGGCAGGAGCCTTCAAATGAAGGGGAGGGTTAATAGCATATTGCCTGTAGCCAAAATACCTCTGAGTAGCTCATAATGAATGAGAGAGAGAGAGAGAGAGAGAGAGAGAGAGAGAGAGAGAGAGAGAGAGAGAGAGAGAGAATCTTATTGTCTGATTGCATAAGACCATTATGTAATCAAATAAGTCACTTGTGATTTCCACGAGCTAAACATAACCTGTTATTTTTGCATCAAATTTGGTACTTTAATCGTTCTCGTAATAAATCATTTTTAACAAAAGTCTTCAACACTTTCAGTAAATAAATTATCGATCTCTATCCAATTAGGGAATGTATCTAAGCAAATACATTTAAGTACCCACAAACTATAGAAAGACAGTAATGTCAGTAAACATTCTGTAATTCACATGCAATGCGCATTATATACTGTATTTCATACTGTATTTCATTTTGCACACAGAGAAAAAATAATGAAAATGGTGATAAATACCGAAAATGACAGATTGTTAAATTCTTTACGATAAGAGACTCGATTAGGTTTTTTAAAGTCCAAGATTTCAAATCCTTTCACTAAAATGGCACGGAAATATCCAGGATGAATTTCTGCACAAGAATTTGCTATGATCTGAGATGAAACTCATTTAAAGCTACAACGGTGCACGATGACGAAATGACTGGAAATTATGTTTTATTAGTAATGTGAAAGTATGAGCTGCCAAAGACTGCTGTACTCGCAAGAATAAGTTTAATTATAATTATGATTATTCAATATATGTACAAGACTATTCAGGAATAGAACATCAACAGTTCAAAAGATAAAAAGGGACGAGATAAAGAAAGAAGTGAAATGATCATTATAATAAACAAAAAGCGATAAGCTCAACGAGAGAGGAATTATAAAATCGATGGACCGGCCCTTTAAATAATAGGACATATGAGTTCAATTAAAAAGCACACGCAGGTAAAAACTCTATGGGTAAAAACAGTAAGAATAAGAAACGAAGACACAAATTACCCAATTCGGACGTGGCTGCCTCCTGCATGCCGGATGTTAGCCGGCCATCCGAAGGAGGCACAAAGGCCTGGTCTGACTGACTGGGAGGGCTATCTGGTACTGCAACTTCTATGGTTGTTGAAGCAGACCAGCACGGTCAAGAGTACAATTCATCATTTTTATTTCTATACGATAACACTGATTTTCGTCGTTCAGCTCAGCGGTCTGGTAAAACTAAGGTATACTTAACTTTTTTCGTCGTTCAAAACCATTAGGGCAAAACTGGTTTATTCTATATAATGCTGGATTCCAACACATGCAAAAATTGTGATTGCGGTGAAAGTAATGTAAAAGACTTTCTGACTAACAATAATACAATTTTAACGACATCTCTCTCAACCTACTTAATACATAATCTTTGTGTCGTGAGTATCTTTCCGGATGAAATATGAGTTTTGAGGTTTCTTAGCTAGAGGAACCTTTCAAGTAAAATGGTACTTACATTCGTATTAAGGACACTCCCTTAAATAAAGCCATTCTCAGAGCGCTGACCACCCAAAGGTTCACTGCGTCTGCCTCAAACGCATCTTATAAAGTAAACTACTTTTGAGGCCAAAAAGCAAACACAATACTATTATAGGAAAGCGTATCTACCAGAGCAATGCTCTATGAGAAAACATTTTCATAGAATTTCTTACAAAGAGAAACAAACTTCGTAGCTGGACTTTAAAACAAAAGTGTTTTGCTACATACGAATATTGTTCAAAAATTGCCCTTGCCAGTTCAAATGAAGACACTGCTAAGGCCGTTTCTTTTCCAATTAGCTCTAAGGAATAACGAGAAATCTAGCACTTCATAAGAGAGTCCGTGCTTCGTAACAATGAAAATAAAACAAACGCCCACGTCCCTGTAACTACGCCATACCAACAAAAATGGCCACTCAAATGGCAAAATCAAGACAACGTTTTCATAAAGAGCACTGCGAGTCATTTCATTAAAACTGCATCCAAAATATCCCCATTATTATATTGTGGCACTAATTTCGGCAGAGCATTTCGTGAACTAATATAATAACCGTGCAGACTCATATATATCTCATTTCTACTGCACGTTCCCACATTGCCTATGATGTTCCGGTATGAAGAACGCAGCTGATATTTTTTAATAACAGTAGAGAGCATAATGAGCGATGTGGCGTTGTTTCATGTACGGTGGAGTGTACTCTTATAAAATACACAGAAAATAAAAGCGGTATGTCTGTACCTGCTTCTATAAAGACACCACCGTATAAATTTTCTCTACGCCTACATAAAACTATAAGCACATGAAATTATTTACGAAGAAGAAGAAGAAGAAGAAGAAGAAGACGAAGAAGAAGAAAAGAGAGGGAGGAAGGTAGAGAGAGAGAGAAGGAAAACAGAGAATAAGACGAGTCTAAATGTAGCAACAAGGGGCATACAAATAAGGAAGCCTGAAAAAGTGAGACTTATTCTATTTAGCGCTCATATTTTCAGGTGCACAATGATTCATTTCCATTTAGGAATCATGCAACAAGAATCGTTGGAAGAGGAGAATCCTTTCCATTTCAGTATCCTTGGCTACCTCAGTTTGTTTTTTACTCTCTGTTGCCAAGCTTTGCAGTTTTCTTACTGCTTGTTTTTTTTTGTTTTTTGTTTTTTTTTTTTAAATGAAACCCTTTTCCTTCAAGACAGAGGTTTATCGATTCCGTCCTTCTTTTTATTTTCCTTGATTTCTTAGGGACTGGATTAGACATGAGGCTGCTTGCCCATCGGCCATTACATTTGTAAGAAATCGGAAATTTAGAAGACTTCAAAGAGAAATATGTAAAAAGTATATATTGAAGACACTAAATTTAACCGAGGTTTTGGCTTCCCATTTAGAAGGGAGAATAAGAGTAATCCAGTATGGAAGGCGGTGCAGAGGCAGAACGGATTATTAATGAACCAACGAATATGACACGAAGAAAGAAAGAAAGAAAGATAAAAAGGAAGCTCAACGACGAAAAAACGAAATGTTGTAAAACACAAAAAGGATGAAGAGGACTACTACAAAACAGGATTGAAATAAATGTTAACCTTATTTAAAGTAGATGTGCCGCCGTTACGGAAAAAACTGTAAGTTCATACAGATGAAAAGCCGAGCCAGCATAAGGAATCCGACTAACAGAAACAGGCGCCAAATTCCTCAAAGTTTGGGAGAGATCAAGAGCAAAACTTTCTAAGTAAATATGTAATTAAGTCGAGTTCATAAGAACTTTGTAAAAAAAAAAATGGTAAAGTTTCTGTGCGGTATACACACACATAATTATTAACGATTCTAACTTATCTTCTTAGCAGTGATTAAAAAGAGACTGCCGCTTTTGATAAAAGATAAAAATGTGTAAACTAAATCAATCGTATATCACACCGAAAGCAAAGATAGAAAATCCATTACCACGAGAGATATGAAACCATAAGAAAGCACAGGAGCCAAGCAAAACTGAAAGGGGCAAAGAACGAAGACACTATATATCACGTGAAAAGATCAGCGAGGTGAGAAGATAAATACCTTGATAAGGTGGTCTGGACACGTAAAGACAACAAAGAGATTGGTAAATGGAGTTTCTTATAAGTGAGAAAGAGAGAGAAGGCTTAGAATCTCTATTTTTACGAGTGTTGCAGAACAGAACCAAGAGGGAACATCAATAAGGGGAAAAGAGAGGAACAGAGAGATATGAGCAATAAGAGAGAAAATGGTGAAGACGACTCCTGAGAGCACCATGAGCATCATATTACTAAAACCTCGATTGCACTGACTGACTGATTTATAGTATGTACTTTCATCATGCAAACCGACTGACTTGATATAGATGCTGTTTACTAGTTTCCAAAGTACGTAAGGGAACACTGAATCTTAGCGACTGAGTAACAATGTCGTCTTTTCTGATTTAACCATTAAGATGTAAAAAAGGTGTATAATTCATAGTACATGTATTATAATACTCATGAGATGAATTTAGTTTTATACACACACACACACACACACACACACACATATATATATATATATATATATATATATATATATATATATATGTATATATATACACACACACGTGTACAGTATGTCTGTACGTACGTATGTGTATTATCAATGCGATGACTAAAAATCGATAAAAGCCGGAAAGAAAATACGAGTATGTAGGGCAAATTGAAAGGATTAATCAACACGGTAAAACAACACGGAAACAATAATAGATCAGAATCTGGTAGTTTCTTTTTACATATGAATAATTGTAATCATAGAACGGATTTAACAAACGCTAAGGATATTTTATATAGTAAGGATTTGGGAAACAGAAACATAGTAAGTCATGTATAAAACAAAGTAATATCTATAGGTCTGAATACTTGACCATGCCTATATAAATTTGATGAAATTTTTGTAAACAACATTTTAAGCAGTTTAGGTTTTAAAGAGTTTGGTTGTTTTCTCTTTTTTGCATTGCCACGACGTGACACTTAGCCATGAAGAGGCGTAATCAATAACCCCAAAGCTCTTAGCAGTGTTCTGTTTTCTTTACTCCTTCCGGATTTTGTCGGTCGAATGTATATGATGTATACGTACATATATGTGTGCAGTATATGTGTGACATATATATACCATATACATATACATATATATATATATATATATATATATGTAAATATAAATAATATATACAGTATATATAAAGTTAAAAGTTGAGAGAGAGAGAGAGAGAGAGAGAGAGAGAGAGAGAGAGAGAGAGAGAGAGAGAGAGAGAGAGAGAGAGAGAGAGAATTCTGAAAACCGTCTACATCAAAAACATTGGCAACGTCTTTACTTGAAAGCCAATTCCCCAGGCCGAACCTCCTCATCTCACCTGAAAGGGACAGGTGGTAAAGTGATGAGGAAATGGTATAGGTTGACTTTGTATGGCATCGCAAATATGGAGTAGGAAAGAAAAACGTAGTTTAGTTGCCTACGGTGATACGAATTTTAACAGAATGACTTCAATTGCAAAAAGTATACGTACAACAATGCACACTTAAATACACACACATATACATATATATATATATATATATATATATATATATATATATATATATATATATATATATATATACTGTATATACTGTGTGTTAAAGTTCATATTGTTCACTGAACTGCAACAGTATACATACAACCCTGTAGGCTAATATATATATATATATATATATATATATATATATATATATATATATATATATATATATATATATATATATATATATATATAAAATATAAATATAAATATATATATATATATATATATATATAAATATATATATAATATATATATATATATATATATATATATATATATATATATATATATATATAGTTCATATTGTTCACTGACTTCACTGACCACTATAGCTTCATCGTCATTACCTTGAACAGAAATTATGCATTCCGGAGAAGTGTCGGGCAACAAAACAACAAACGATAGCCAGCTAAGTGATGAAGCAAAAAGCTAACATAAGGCACTAGCTTAAGATGCTGCCTTAATGTTGTAATTATTTTTCCTCTCCTTAGCGAACACTCAACAAACGGTCAAATTGAACTCCAAATTAAAAAATGGCCTGAAACTAGAAAAAAATTGATATGGAAATAATACAAAAATTTTAAGCCCCTAGTCACTTAAGAAAAAAAAAGGCTCTTTCCCTTTCCACGGGTTGTTTTCAACAATTAGTTTCAATACGAAAGAACGACAGGATCTTTCATAGAGCAATTTTAAGTCAACCGGAACTCGAGATGCTTATCCCACACTTATGGAGACCTAAGAGGGCAGCAACTTTGCACAATCTCCAAGACACATGTATGCAGCAGCATGTTATATATTTAAATATTGTCACATAACCTAATTAACGTGCACTCAAGTCATATTTCATTATACTCCTAGAAGCTCTCCAAACTGTGTTTTTTTAGTAGTATAGTGTTCTTATTAAGTACTAAAAGGCTCTCGCGCTTACTGACTTAAAATTTTACAGTCAAAAAAATTACTTGCAAAAAAATGAAAACACAACAGAAACTTAGTCTTAAAATGCGAACTCGAGTCCGTGTTTCCGATAATGAAAGAGACTTTTAGGTGTATGAAAGGAAATTACACTTTCCCTCTTCGAATGAACAAGGTAAACATGGGCCTCATACCTTCTGCTTATCGTTTTTATCTTCCTTACCTGAAGGTAGACTTTCAGAGTGCTTCATATATAATTTAATTCGTTTGCAAAAGAATATACAGCGCCAGAATTCTCATGAACGTTGATTACGAAAAAATAAATTAATATATTATCATAACACAAAATGACATAAACACCTATTAATTCATGAACTTATCTACCTATCAACTTCTGTACCTAAAATATGCAAAATAAAAGTGAATGACACAGAGCAACTAAGACTAACAAGGCTTCTGGTTAGGCTTATGAAGCAGCTGTGAAGGTGTGAAAGTTTTCGGCACTAGGGAGTAATTTTAGATTCAATAGTTAAAGGAAGGATATGACAAGGCAGTATTTATCATTCACTCTGGCTAATCGAAATTATATTTCCAAAAGATAACTATTTAAAAAATCTTTTACTCACACAATTTCAAGATAATACGATTCTATTCATCTGATATACATTGTTCATAACGCGACTAACATACATACAGACTGGCACACGATGAGTAAAGTACTTATTCACTGCTACAACAGTTAATTAACTGCTCTTAATGCCGAATCTACTAGCAATGATCCTTCACATTTCAATCAAAATAATCAAGTAATTATCTTCGTTCCTAAATCCGGCAGGCCGTTATTAATGAAACAGTTTCTCTTTAATCCTAAGAGATTAAACTGCTCTTTGACATTCTATTAAAGAATCCATAATTAAACAAAAGTCGTAATATAAAATTAGTGATTTTTTCCCATGAATATTTATCTCTCAATCACAAGGAATTAGAACATGTTGCTTCATACGAGCACCGAATAAAATTCTGTACAATAACGTTCACTTCTCAGCAAATCTACCAATCTTAAAACGTCAGAAAGCAAAGCTACAAGATTTTTATGCCCTGAGACACTGAATACCTACTGATGATTGCAGAGGATTCTACACCTAAGACTGGAATGCGATGGGAATATATATGTTGACACTCATGGGGGGTGGGGGGGATAACCAGCCCGGCCCCTTCATGACGTCATGTATAGAAGGCAATTTCTATTGGCCGCATGACTCTGATCATCATGACTCATATCCTGAAGGAAAAAAAAAAAGCCATGTCTTTTGGAGCTGGAAGACGCCTCATTTTTGGAGCTTAATTGGAACTGCTGAAGGCCAGACATAGAGGAGTACAGTCTCTTAATACATGGCGAAGGAAATACTATTCCTCATATTAGATTTTTCAGCGAATATTCAGCTTATTCACCGAGAAGATCGGCATCTTTTCATCTCTAAACGCCAAAAATTACACATGGAAAAGGGAAGCAAATTTATGAGAAAATTTACCATCAAAAGGCAGCAGTAAATGTTATTGGGCAAAATTTGTCTCCCGGAGCGAGTTTATTTATTTAAAAATTCACACATTAATGAAAGTAAGATAATGTCGAATAGTTATGGTATGGTGTATACATTCTAGATGGATGTACAGTCCATTAAATATGAAGCTAAAGAGGAAATTATTACTGTATAACTACATACAGTCTTTATTTTCAAGAATAATAATTTTGAGCATATGTAAACATTCGTATAGAATTAAGACAGTTGCTACGGTAAACGTTTACAAAATTGAAATAAAATGTCCTACTGCTCTTGGGTTAGACAAAAGACTTTTGAAATTCTCCCTGGAATACAAATGAACCTTAGATACGAAGTTAATGGAAGTTCTTCAAGTTCACCAACGAATAAAGACTACATAATAAACTCCCAGATTAAACTAAGCTTCCCTTTCATGGTGAGAAGCCAGAATTCGGAAATTGTTTGCACACTTTCACCCTTGAGAGAGAGAGAGAGAGAGAGAGAGAGAGAGAGAGAGAGAGAGAGAGAGAGAGAGAGAGAGAGAGATAAATACTATGCAAGCAAGCGCGTGTGTATATTATATGCATACATACATACATACATACATACATACATACATACATACATACATACATACATACATACATATATATAATATATATATATATATATATATATATATATATATACATATATATATATATATATATATATATATATATGATTACAGTATAGAATGAGACACTAAAACATGAATATTTATGTGGAACTGAGAGCAATTAGTTGTTAGTTTGTGTGAAAATCACATCAGAATATTTGGTGAAGAATTGAAATAAATAGACGAAATTTTGGAATAACAGAAGGACGTAAAACGAAAATGTGGATGGAGCAACATGTGCAGTTGATACAGTGAAGGCTGCAGAATGAGGGCCAGGTCACAAAACGGAACCAACGCAAAAATGCAGTAAAAACGATGCGATATGAAAATAGCTAGTCACTTCTTTACCAACAACTGGAAAAGGCAAATACCGGACTCATAAGAGGCGGGTCAATAAAATCAAGTGTTAACATGTGTGGCTGACTCATTGCGAAATTGCAAACATACTTGTTAACCCACTCTTTAAAATACATACACAATAACCAAAATGGGGCCATAAAAATGAGTGATACAGATAACATAAACAAAAGATCCAACTGACCCACTTTGCTGCAATGCATGATGTTTCTGACATTCTCGAGGATTATTATGGACCTCTACTGTGGCCTTGGTCTGACCCCAAGGGATACGGTTTGAACCAATTTCAATCTACAGTACACTACATGGGTATGCTTGCCCACTAATTTGGCATACTTTAGCCCTTGAAGCATTCTATCGAAGTACTCCTATGCAAGACTGTGGACCATTATTGTGGCCCCATCCCGGTCCTGGGGACTATGGTTTCGTCAAACTGAATCTACATCACATAAAAGAGTAGTAAGTTATGTTATTTCTGGCCCAGCAGTTCTATAAATTCTTCCATGACCTCATCCTAACCCGTAGTAATGATTTTCATTTCTCGTAAAGTCCATCCAAAATTGTAAAAAATCATAGAGAGAGAGAGAGAGAGAGAGAGAGAGAGAGAGAGAGAGAGAGAGAGAGAGAGAGAGAGAGAGAGAGAGAGAGAGAGAACAGGACTCCAAAATTGATTCGTTTCGAGGCAAAATCCATAACACAAACAGGAACATTCTCAGAGTATTAATGAATCAAGTCTCGTTCTTGTCCAAGATTTTCGACTAACATGAACGGGTAATTAAAAAGAAAGTCGTGAGAATATGCCAAACATAAAACTATAAGAGTCAGTTTAAATCATAATTCACCAAAATATACGTAATTAAACAAAATATACGATACCAACACCCAAACCTACAACCCAGGAAAAATGAATTATACATACACAAAAAAAATTAATACACGTATTCATATCTACTGCAAGTACGAGAGTTCACATCATGTAACATTTTATGAATACGCCCAAAAATCATATGTATATTTGCACTAACGAAGTCATTAAATATATGGATGCCTGATGTGTCAGATTTAATTCATGATTGTACAACATTCTTTGGTAATTAAAGTCTAATAAAAAAAAATATACTATATTCCTAAATACTAAGTACACGAAATAAAATTTTTAAAATCCGAAACTACTTTCGGCAAAACAAAATTAAGAATGAAAACAATTGCAATTTTCCCTACTTCTGTCTCCAAGATATGGCGCACAAATCCAGGCTTTGTGACAAATCAAAGAATTCAGGCAGAAAGGTTATGAGAAAAACTACTCATATAAATCAAATTGGATACTATTATTTACACAGCGTGAAATAGACAGTCAATAGCTCCTTTGAACTGAATAAGGCAATCATAAGAAAGGAAAGATTAATATTTTCTAAATGATATTTCCAAATTAATGACCAGCGTGGGGTTGATAATAATCCTTGAAAAGCAAAATAAAAAAAAATCATGGGCAAAAAAATATTACATTAAAGCGTAAAAATATTACTTTCCAAAAAAATCTCTCTTCATGCTTTCCCAAATCATAACCAATATAATGGGGATGACTTTGCCACAGAAATACCACGAACGTGCGTCTGAAGAGACATCGATCACACAAAAACCATTTAGATCGAAGAATATATACCTTTCCATAGAGGATATCCACCTGAGGAAAATAAATTCTTTAAATATAACCACCTACGGCTATAAGCATACATCTTCCGGACAGCCATTTCCCCATTCTGATGGTCAAGGGAAACTTGGAAAAGTCTTTTACGTATTTGTTGACTCCCATTATTATCAACTCTCTACAGCAAAGAAAAGGGATAGCGTGTAGTGTATTCATACAACTGGCATCAAAGCCAATTGCCGATTCGATAATATACGTAACCGTACAAATTCCTTGCCCAGTGTCAGAAGAAAAAAGGAAGAGTGTCATCAATCCGTCAATCTCCCAAGTAATCTAGACATCCCGGCCAATATTTTTCCCGTCCCGTATCCTTCAGGATGGAATTGATGGCAGGAGATGAATAAACTATTAGCTGGCGGGAGAAGAGCCCAAAAACTGTGATAGGAAGACGAAGGAAGGAACTGGAGAGAGAGAGAGAGAGAGAGAGAGAGAGAGTAAATAGATAAATAGAGGGGCGTTAAAGGTGGCAAGAGAGAGACAGAGAGAAACCGAAATATATGAATGAAATGGTAAACCGGTCCAATATTAAAGTCAACGTTCATCCAGGCAACACACATTAACACCCTCCGGACAAGGTATTACTGTAAAACGCTAAACCTCCCAAATCTAACGAGGCCCTGACCGCTTATTTTATCACAGACATATAGAGCCAAGGCTATGTTGCTCTACATGTGTTCCACCCTTTTTTGTACCTTATCAACAATTTAAAAAAAAATTTTCTCACAAACCAAGGAATGTACTGAAATGCTCAACTTATGTTAAGGATATTTTTTCTTATACTATACACTAAAATGGCATTTTTCTAAGGAAAAAATGTCATTTCTTTTCTTTCGGATTAAGTATTGAAATTAATTGTAAAGTAATGGGGATTTTTTTTATTCCATGATACTGAAAAAACACGAAAAAATATTTTATAAGAATATGTTACCCTCTCGCACAGACATCGTACTTCAACTTTCCTGTTGAAAATGTACGCTTGCTATACCACCTTTAGAAGTGAAGGGGATACCAGAAGAATGTGGTGGCCTTAGAAGTCTGGAAAACGGTGAACGGAACATTATCTATAAGTAACAGAGAATACTGCTCCTGTTATTCATTTAAAGTGATGGAGTTCGTGCAATTCAGACAATTGAAATGAAGCAAAGTTGAAAATACGTGAATTTTTCGTGCTACTTATACAATATTTTTATTAATTTGACATTTCGACTTCCACAACTTCCGCTCTTTAAAAACATATGAAAACAAGGTAATGATCGAAAGAACAGTTGCTTTGTTTACGTAGACACTTACAGCATAGACTGCAGTCAGTGACCGACTCAACGTAACAACGTAAAGGAAAATGAATAAAAGAAATATAACAGTACATCGTGAGACTTGACTTTGGGGAGTTAAATGGAGGATTATTCCGTCCCTAACCTTTCCTTACACTGGTTTAAGCCTAAGGCACCTGATGGAAGCCGGGACAAATCTCTCATTCTTCCCAAGAGGTACTCGTAAAACACTTACAATTCAGGCCACTTACTCTCCCCCAGTTTATTCATATGATTGTGAGCGGCCGCCCTCGTACATACGCGCTACTATACATACATACATATATATGTGTGTATATATATATACATACATATATATGTGTGTGTATTACAGAATAAACATAAACTTTAGGCCAAAGGCCAAGCGCTGGGACCTATGAGGTCATTCAGCGCTGAAAAGGAAACTGACAGTAAGTTTTGAAAGGTGCAACAAGAGGAATACCTCGCAGGTGCACTGTGAATCAATTGTTAGGAGCGAGTGGAAAGTAAGATGGAACTTCCATAAAGTCTATTATGGTATCATTTCTCTATCCTGCCATCTGACCCCTAGTATTCTTCTAAAAGCTTAATTCTCAAACTGTCTAAACCTGTTAAACAAAGTACACCTTCATACTATGCTTGTCCTTATAGCAAGCAAAACAGTTCATGAGAGTCTAACGTTCAATCTTACTTTTGTTTGCAATAACAGTCTACTTGATTTCTACCTCTTGTTCATCTACCCAAAGTTTAATATACCGTCTTCAAACTTACACTAAATTCCTGTAAACGCTAGAGAACCTTACTGGATATCATTCTTCCCAGATGCTTAAAAGACTCAACTCCACTGATTCATCTAGTGTTATTTCATACCCTTGTGCTTCCTATGTCCTCATTATGTTTGTTTTTGTAACATTTACCAAGGTCCATATTTAGATGTATATAGCAAAATATCACGTATTTTTTGTATGTCGTGTGGCGTTTTGCTGATTAAAATATAATAACCTGCATATTCTAAGTCTGTCCAATCTATATATCTTCCATCTCGAACCATTTTTTTTCTTTATAAAGATATGAAAAAGACAAACAGCAAAGGTGATGCAATATTGCTCCGTACTACCACGCTAATTACAGCAAATTCACTTGACAAAACAGTCAACATTAATGCTCATATGTAGTTTCAATTAACTTTATATATTTCACAGGAATACCACAGTAACGTAATACCATTCATAGTATTAGTCGATGGATGCTATGAAATGTCTTCTCGCAACCTACAAAACCATCAGTAGGGATCTTAAAATTCCATACACAGCTGCACAACATTCCTTAATACAAGCATCAGCTCTGAATAATCTACATTTTCTAAAATCAGCAAGTTCAACCCTGCGCATTTTATTAGCAACTTTCTCCAGCTTACTTTGACTGGGGATACTGGATATTTCCATCACGACTATAGTTACCACATTCTAACATGTCACCTGACTTTTATATCTTTGGCATGACGTCCAACTCACCCATCAGGCTTTCTTGCCCTATAATTTTATAATTTGCATAACAATCTAGATGGAAGGTGTCATTCACTCTTAGCTAAAACCATTTCTGAGGTGATTCCATCACAATCCGATACTTTCCATCTTCCCAAAAACTGATTCCATTCAAAATCCGTTAATTCATTCCACTTCAATATCTGTGAATTCGTTCGCTAGAGTATTTACGTGTTCTTTAGCTTCTGGTATATCAACAAATTATCCCCTTACGTTTTCTTCATACCTTCAAAAACTGTTCCGCCCACAGTTATCTTTATTCTTCGTCTCTGATGTTATTTTTTTCACTCAATTGTTCCATTCATCCCTCTTGTGGCAAGTATTTGCTTCTTTTTCTTTTCACCCCAGGATATTTCGCTAATCACTATGTGGGCAACTGTAACAAAGGTGCCGCGGCTTTGTCAGCATCTGTATCTTTTTTATCAGAAACTGTCACTTCTTCTTACACTTCCATTAACATCACTACGCCCAGAAATTCTTCCACAAATACATTTTGCCTTTATCCATTATTGTATCCCAAGATGCTTATCTTGTACCCCCAAGATATGGCACACCATAAAGAAATTATTCGAGCTAATAATAATAATAATAATAATAATAATAATAATAATAATAATAATAATAATAATAATACTAAACGTCACTGTGATGGACGAGAAAAGGAGGGCTGGCGTACCCCTGAGGTTGCAAAGAAATCTGTCACTGCTCTTCATCTAGCACATGACAATTAAAAGTGAAATTCTTCGTAATCTGATCTCTATACGTCTGTAATGACATCCCACGAGATGAGAGGAACACAAAGGAAAAAGAAATTTGTAAAAAGAAGGAACATCTTCGGGAGATTTCAAGAAGAAACAAAAGATTATTTGTTAATTGGATCTCCAGAGGGAAAAGGGTGTCCGCAGAATGATTTTTTATCGGAATTATGAAAGACGAACTTTTGCGATCAAATTCAAAAGTTGGAATGACGTCAGTTAGGTGGCCATAGACTGAAAGGTTAGTATGTAAATCAAGGTATACACACGCATTTATATCAAAGAGTAATATTCCAGTTATAGACGAATGCATGGTTAAGATGCACATGTTCATGAAAAAAAATGCATAGTAAATAAATGACCAAAGACTTTATTAGTATTCTTATGTTCTATTTTATGTGTGTATAATATTAGACATTTCTGTTCTAAAGATACATATACTATATATACTCGTCTGTTCTAAAAAGAAATACTAATAAGCAGGCATCTTAACACAACTCTAAAAAAAACTATTCAAGTAACTTGCTGACTGCGGATCCGTTACATATACTCTCTTGTAGGAGGCTAGAGAGCGAGAGTACCCTCCCAATCATAAAGTTTTACACAGCTTGGTATCCAGTCACCCGTGGTGATGGTGTCGTCGTAACATCTATTATAGTGTTATTTCTGGTACCTGCACCAAAAGGGTTAAACTCTAGCGGCAGTTCCTGTTGTTGCTTCTAATACTGCAGTTTAACCCTAATGTGATTATTATTAGTTTCAAAGTATTTTGCTGTTGTTGTTATCAGCAACAAATTCCTTAGCGTATAAAGTTCATCTATACCTTTCTAATTCTAAGCCTCCTCTCTCACCTTTACTATAATGCAAAGGATCAACTATTCTTTTCATCCATTCCTTCAGATCCTTATCCTCATCCACACATACCTTACGCAACCTGGTCAGCCACTCAATCACACTTTTGCACGGTATTGCAGCATCTTAACTTTAATTTCATCAATTCTTTGTCATTCTTTTTCATCCATTTTCAAACTTTCACTAAACCCTTCCTCTCGTGTCACTCAGCGGTCTCTCTTCTGCCTTGCACACTTGACAAATCCTCAAAATACTCACTCCATCAACCAAGGACTGTATTCACCATTCACTTCACACAGCATTCCTCCATTTTCATTAGTATTCTGAAATCCACCTGCTTATTAACCTTTCTCTTTGGTTTTACTTCCTTGCAGAACAACTGAATTTGCTTCTGAGTTCTTGCTTACCTTCTCATTTTCACTATTTTCCCTTCCGTCTTGCAATTCACCTTAAATCATCTATTTCCTATACTTCCCAGTTCCTCTTCCCATCACTCACTGCTTTTAATAGCTCTTCCCTCCTCCCTGAAATTTTACAATCTTCATATGCTCCTTCGAATTAGTATTTATAACCCAAACCCATTTTTACATTACTTGTTTTGTTGCCCTTAAAACTACAGTTCCATCCATTCCCATCCAACCATTATTTCCATCTATTGTAACTTTCGCTTCAATCATGTGTTAAGTGGATATTATATCGCAAAACACTCATATATTCACCATTACATCGATCAACCTGCTATTCCATATACTCTGAACAAATAACAAATTTAATAAACTCCCTCTTGCCATGCATTAACGCAAGATGTTCCTCTCTGTTAATACAAACATTTTTATATACACATCATTACAATATACATTTAAGATTCTTCGAAACCAGTAATCCCACGATAATATCGAGAGAGATTCTCAATACAGGTGAAGAGTGTGGTCCACAAACATATTTATCATGAGGACAAGAGAAGCGATTATATTTCTTCCACTGTTCATGATTCCATTTAAAAGAATTTAACTCTAAGTTTCTCGCTAAATAATCTAATCCCATCACACTTTCACATAAGAAATAAACACAACAGGTTATTCCAAGTAGCATTTTCAATCAAATTATGGATCTCATGAATCGTCACGTGAATGTCCTAAAGAAATGTACTCCACAGACCTTCAGAGCAATTGGGTCTGGAGAGCAAGCAGGTAGGCTTCTTTATTTCGGTGAAAAAGAAAACTCCTGAAATCTTCCTCACTGTTGGCCTCATTGCCTGAAATCCCTCGCGTCTCTACCCTGGTTGCTTTCCAACTGAATAAGTCAATTAAAGGGACTCAGCTTTGATCCCCGATCTACCCTCGCGCGCTCGCTGCCTGACAACAACCGTTCAACCACATAGCTCTACGATGAGCCGTCCAGTATTAAAATCATTCGAGGATTTAAATCCTTTGTGATTAATAAAAATTCTTGTCCTCGGGTATGCAGTAGACTGCATATCAGTAAGATACAGCCAAATGGAATTCAACTTACGTTCATTCATAACACTCGCAACCCTAAAGAGAATAAAACAATATTTGCACAAGAACTTATATATACATATACATACATACATACATACATACATACATACATATATATATATATATATATATATATATATATATATATATATATATATATATATATATAGAGGCACATGAATTTAGAACATTCCGCACTTTCAATTAACATTTATGAAGCAGGTAAAATCACAGCACATAAGGCATTAAAAGTTTTTAAATGATACTTGAAGATGCAATAAAAAAAAAAGGAAAGCCGCATGTCTTGTTTTGCCGCTTATTGTGCTGTCAACTTCCTTGCTCAGTTTTTCAACCCTAACCATGGGAAAGATGGTTCCCCAAAACCTTGGCAGAAGTTCCAGCTTTCATTCGCCTTAACTGTAAATCTACGACTTTATAGAGGTATAATATTCATCTGAAGTCTCTCTCACTCTCTCTCTCTCTCTCTCTCTTTTTTTTAACATTCTTGTTTTGATTTAATTTTACTTTACTTCAGTGGTTAATAAAGCCCTAATTAGTGTCCCTCCTGGATTTGCTTGTAATAGCCATGCATTGCCTCTTGATTTTTCAACTACAGTATCACACTCCTGGTTAGATTTACAATTGTTCATTATTATCAGTGTCATTTCAAGCATTTTATGTTAATTTACTGATACTGGACTGGAATATCAAATTCAGGCCAAAGACCAAGCGCTGGGATCTATGAGGTCATTCAGCGCTGCAGGGGAAATTGAGAGTCAAAAGGTTTTAAAGGTGTAACACGTGGAAAACCTCGCAGTCCCACTAATCAACTGTTAGGTGAGGGTGGAAAGTAAGACGGAGGAAACAGAACACGAACGGAGAAACAGTAAAAGCAATGAAAGGGGTTGCAGCTAGGGGCCAAAGGGACGCCGTAAAAAACCTTCGGTAATGCCTACAGCGTACCGCATGAGGTGCTCTGGCGGCACTAACCCCCTACAGGGAATTTACTGATATTGTCAGCCATATGCGGTTACGGTTACTGACCACTTGTTATTCGTTGTGATTCACTTATTACCGACCATATGAATAATGCTTGTTATTCCTTTGTTATTCGGTGCTGCTTTTGTCATCTGATTTATTCAAGTGTCAATAATTATTGTGGGGTGTTCATTAATGTTTTTACCGTACTGACAAATGTGATACATTAAACGTCTGGATTTGGTTATCACCTTTGTTTTCTTCATTCGCACTCTAATTGTTTGTAATTTCCTAAATTAACGAGGTTAAGAAAGAGACTAATGTTATAAGCTGTAAATATTAATGGAACAATATTGTAATCTGTGTAAATCCTTTTCTTGTATCGCTTTACCCTAATAGTGTTGGATAACTGCAAGTTAAAATTGAGTGTTATCTATTTTCACCACTTACAATTTTATCATGAATTCTGGATCCCCTTTGTCTTATGGGGGGTTTGACGAGAACCCAACGTTCTTTGCAAGCCTCTGAAATAACACCGCAACAAATGGAGCACTGTCCGGGATCTTTTTGAGAATTTTTTCTAAATTTTGTATTGTATTGACAAACAGTTTAGCGCAATCCGACCACTAGGTATTTCGACAATTGTTTATATAAGCAACTATATTCACTCTCAGATTATAACTCCTTAAAAACGAATTTAAGAGTAACAGATCATTGAATTTTCTGACTTCAGTTGGTTACTTGTGACTTCACACAGTAAGAGATGATTGGAACACTACAGTCAATCTTGCCCAGATTCACAAATTAAGCAGTTTTTTTTTAAGCAGGTTAGTTAATAATAAAGTATTACCTGAACAGGTATCTAACCTAGGTAATGAGAAAAGTTCACTTTCAGAAGCTTAAAGATTTGCAAAAGGCTCGTAAGACGGAAAACAGAGAGCGAGAAAGGATTGGTTGGCAAGAGAAGAGAGTGAAAGGCATGACAGGTTGGATGGAGAAGAGAAGCATAGACAAGAAAGGTTAGCAAAGGAAGGATATTAATGACCAGATTGGTATAAGTGAACCTAGTTCCAATGTGTCAAAGTTCTAAGAGACGATTTCAAGTACTGATGAAAGCGAACCAGGCATATCTTCTCACTTTGAAAAATTAGCAGACAGTGTAGATCTACCTTTTTAGCCTTGTGATTCAAACAGAGTTAATATTCATGAGTCATTTTACCCCAGTAAAGCTAGATGACCTTGTAAGTGCGAAGTGAGGGTTACAGTGAACATTTAATTTTAACCAGAAAGTCTGGAGCCCGTTTGTTACAACTATAGAGAACCCAACAGTCTTAACCAGCCTAATGACGTTAAATCGAAACAAACATTATATATATATATATATATATATATATATATATATATATATATATATATATATATATAAAAAATGTATATATGGATATATATATTAATGTAATGACAAATACTTTGGCTATTTCAAACATTTAGCTGTTGGTTAAAATGGCAAAAACACTGTATTCCTTACCTCAAAGTTGAATAGGTCCTGCTTGTCGGTTGTCTCTGAAAAGAAATTTTTCACAATAAAAATTATGAGAATATAACTAGTAGCAATAACTGCAAAAAAAGCAATAATGGGGATCATAATACCTCTCGTTAAAAATTGTCTACACAAGCAGATTTAAATTCATAAGGTTTCTCTATTTGCCTATGCCGACGACACAAGACAGAAAGTGATGACGTAAAAACAATAATTGTAATTAACGAGAATCATAACTGTGATTTCCTATCTCCCTCCTAATTGTGAATTTATTCACGACAAACTTTCAGTGGCTTAATACACTTTTTATTACCGAAAGCGACGATACCCTTCTTATATGGTTTAAGAACATTTCAAAATACTACAGAATTCTTTGCCGTTCAACGGGTCCTCAACATCTTCAGATGAATGGGGCAGGAGCCCTTGAAAGTTCAAGCATTCCAAGCTGTTATCTAAATTTACTCTAAAAACCTACACTGGGTGGACCTATTTTTTTCTTTAAGTTACCAGAACTTGACGGTTCTTTGTATGAATTATTATTATTATTATTATTATTATTATTATTTACACCTTCAGAACAATCACATTTTGACAAACGACAGAAACAAATAGTAAATTTATTATGTTATAATAATATATGCGTGGTCTCCAAAACGTTCATAAGATGGCATCCCAAGGAGACCTATTGTGGCCTCTTTAGAGTCACCCGCGAGGAGGAATTTAGCCATTTCACTAGCCAAACTATTAAGCAGATTCTAATGGTTGGGGTTCAAGCTCAGCTTATCAGTACAATGAACTGCCTCAAAGAAAAAAAAAAGAAAAAGAAAATTTGAACGCAATTGTTTCCTTTTATATACTTTACTTTAACAAGCATTTTTTACAAAAAGTTTTAGATTTTGTCCGGATCAGTGGTTGGAAACAACTGTTTGAATAACCATTCCATAAGAGGAAAAATATGTGAACTTATTAAATTATGCGTGACACAAACGCCTTTTTCAGTTTTGATAGATAAACATGCGAACATTCGGTGTTCTATGGGCCCCTCTCTCTTCCCCCTCCTCGGCAATCATTACAAAGAATATTTCGAAACTCCTTACCAGGCCCCATTCCATATCACAGAGCTTTCTTTAATCATATGGAGGTGATACGTGGATGACGCGTTTGGGCTGTTAGAAGTAGACTCTAGAGAGACCCGAAGAATGTTCAAAGTCACGATCCGGAATGGTATATCAAGTTCTGCAGTACAAAACCGTACAGACCAAACCTTCCCGTTGCTGGACGTTTATTTAAGAAATACTCCTAAAAGTTTTTGAAATTAAAATTTACACGTGGGGACACTCGATTTCATGTATTCATCATTTTTCTTTTCAGAACATTTTAATTCGAAAGGGAGTACAAGCGGGTTTATTTGACGAAGTCTTTTAGGATATATGAACCACAATTTTTGAATTTGGGAATGAGTGATATAAAAGACCTTTTGCAAAGTCAGTTCATCCAAAGTGGCTTATAAACGATGCAATAAAGAAAAACAGAAAATCTACACGCACAAGTATTGCATGGAATACAGAAAAGAAAAAAAAAATACCTTCCATAACAGGGCTGCGGTAACAAGAAGAAGACGGAAGGATGAGAATCATGTATTATATGAAAAACAACACGTGGGGATTACATTTCAAAATGTGAGTATTGCAACCATTTTCGTATTAAAGAAACAGGAAGGAATTTGGACAAATGTTTCTCCAAAGATATTAAAGCTGTTAGAACAAATTATCTTCGCTAACTGTAAACTAATAAGCATAAACAATAACCTATAAAATGAAGTTACGGGCGGGGCCTTTATTAACTCCTTACAGATGGTAGTTAGAATTTACCTGGTGAGTTTATTAACCCGGACATGATCAACATAAATTAGATCTTACTGGAAACAGGGTTTATTTTTTTGGGTGTGATTAGAAAAGCTAATATGGATACTGTTTCTGTGGTTGACTTGCACCTTCTTCCTTCAAAGGAAAACATTTACAGTAGTATCTTAAATGTACACAAGAATAGTAGCACGTGAAAAATTAAATTTTCTTGAGATGAATGCATCTTGCAAATAATTAATATTGACGTACAATCTATCACAAAGTTAACAGCCATTGCATAAAAAAATGACTGTCTGAGGAGGTAACAAATGGGAAAGAAGTGGTTAACATTTGAGTGTTTAATTTTCATTATTATCTAGATGACATCGCTGTTTCTCTCCGAAAGGTCACATATTTTGGCATCCATTCCCACAACCACTCCCATCATCGCCACGCTTTGCAACCTCAACTTACCTCCGTCTTTCAGTCCCATAACATTCCACCTTCCTAATACCTGGTCTACCGCACCTCGTTTTTTTTGAGCATATAAGAATATGCTCATCCATCCACATGCTTTTTCCTCCACAAAAAACGATAAATGCACTCTGTTGCTATAACTCTACCCAAAATACAACTTTTAAGATATATCACAAAACAATTCGTTCCTGTAAAGTGGAGTGATAAGACACCCTTATAGAAAAATCAACGAAAACAATTATCTGGTAATCATCTCCTACCGCGCCAGAAAAGGAAAAACATTACGGTACATTAAAAAAAGGTGAAAAATACACATTAGTGGCTGCAGGAACATCTGGGTCCTGTCTGGTCCTCGTAAAATAATCCTTTACTTATTTATTTTTGTTTTTACAAAAGGTATTAAAAATTGTCGATGTTGACTGAGTGTAAATAATAAAACTTATTTCTTCGGCTGAGCAATGTAAATCTCTCCCTTTGGGACCACTGATAAAATTCTAAAACCTTTTCTATTTTACTGTAAGGAAAACTCTAAATCTGTGAATGCCCGAAAGAAAGCAGGAGTGTAAAGTGGGTAGAGATGGTTTATGCCGTAATTTCTTCCAGGATCTCTTATATCGTTCATAACGAAACCTTTTCCCTACACCATTTTTTTTTTTTAGAAAATGTAAAAATAATTACGACTGTCGGAACGGCCCTTACAACGCAAATTTATTTCCATGTGCAAAACTTAGTTTCATTGTCAAATTTACTGTTGAACTATAGAATAAGTCATCAAATTTGCACTAGGAGTATGTCTTTTCTACAAAAGTAAGCAAAGACTTGAAATTAACGGCCCTCAACAACTCGAATCCTTTTATGTCTAAATTTTCAAGTTTCATAACAGAATTTACCTGGTGAGTTTAACATTTTGTATAATAGAGGAAAAATTCACACAACTCCTTCCTTTCCTATCATTTTCCAGTACCTGAATTGTCAGTTCTTGGCAAGACCAAAGAAGTGAGTTTAATACTGGTTAAAAGACTGAACTATTATTTCAGTTAGAGTCATATTCTGTACATAGAAAGAACCCTTCTACTAGTCTCAGCAATTAAATGCTTTGATAACAATAAATCCTTCCCCTATTTGGATGCTGTATCTATTGACGTTAGCTGACCACAAAGCACGATTACACGTTTAACATGAAGAGGGTCTACTTTATTTTGTACATTCTTTTTCATTCAGTTCTGTTTCTTTCAGTCTTCAGAAATCAAATACTACCAACATATATTTTCACGGAAATGTTGCAATGGTAAGATGTATTTGCGCAAGAGAGAGAGAGAGAGAGAGAGAGAGAGAGAGAGAGAGAGAGAGAGAGAGAGAGAGAGAGAGAGAATCCATCTGCATGAGGTAAGTCTTTATTTCATAATCATTCTTTCAAATCGAAATCAGCATTTATACGTTTATTCCTACCGGAGAGAAAGAGAGAGAGAGAATTTTCATCGTCTTGGGAAAAGACTTACCTACCTGTGTGTGTGTGTGTGTGTGTGTGTGAGAGAGAGAGAGAGAGAGAGAGAGAGAGAGAGAGAGAGAGAGAGAGAGAGAGAGTAATTTTCATCGTCTTGGAAGTCTCAAGCGACGTGATTATATTCCGCCTGACCATTAACCTACTCGCACAATACCATCCTTTGCTCACTCACTTAATTCTACACATGAAGTTTCCCCCCAGTATCTGTCCCCTTTATTTGCTTCTGGGAAACGTTCGTATTTATAATATAGCGGCGAAACGGCAGTCATTATCAAACTTCCTGGAATACAGCTTTCAGGAGAGAGAGAGAGAGAGAGAGAGAGAGAGAGAGAGAGAGAGAGAGAGAGAGAGAGAGAGAGAAATTCGTATATTCTTATTTCCCAATGGAACTACTCAACGAAGTGTGAGAGACCTCTCGTTTTGAAATATTATAAATGTTTATTTTCACACATCAAAAAGGAAGGAAGGAAAGCAATTTGTTCGAATTCTGTTCGGTTGCTGCCCTGCAACAAAAAGCGTTCCTTCAGTACTGTACACAATGGGATATCAACTGATGTAAAAGCAGGTGAGTATTTCAGTATGAAATATTCAAACAGACCATACACGCAGACAATATACAGTATATATATATATATATATATATATATATATATATATATATATATATGCATGTATGTATGTATATATATAATATATACATGCACATATATACACTAACAAATTTTTTTCACCTCTAACCGCCCCCCGCCCTCAACCCACAAACTACGACATACCGGTCAAGTACATAATTCACTGCCTAGAACGCCAGAGGTGAAAGGAGTTTAAGGGAACGTTCCCAAATCGCCCCTTACTCGAGGGGGGCTGGATCCCGTGGCATCTAGATTATGTGCCCAGGGAGCATGTATACAATAGTTTCTTATAGACCTGTTAATCTCGGGTGGAGGAAAGTGGCCAACAGGACCTTTCTAGGAAATCACAGTCATATTATAGTTATGCACTGCTGTCTTGTGTAACTGGGAGATCAATTCACTGACGCGAAGAAAATTTGAACCATCTCAAATTGTAGAAGAGAAACAGAACTCAATAATAATAATAATGATAATAATAATAATAATAATAATAATAATAATAATAATAATAATAATAATAATAATAAATGGGTGACCTACAAAATAACACTAAACCTTCCCCCTACGACTTAAAACACACAAGAATCAATTACGCTGGATGCGCTCCTAAAAGTATTGTAAAATATATGACTACCTTTGTCACCTATAAACACAAAATCTGCTCAACCTGGACGTTTCTCTCAAACCAGTCAAAAGAAATCTAGTTCTAAAACTTTGTATGATTAAGTTGAATGCCTGAAGCAAAACAACCATGTCTTGCCCCACTGTCATATCTTTATTTTTCCTTTAATATACTTTTAACTCCATTTTATTCATAACAAGCGTCTTTCCCACTTGCATCTCTTTACAACACCCTCATGATTTGCCTGTTTATTGATTTTGACAAACGCGTGGGCACCATACACTTTCAGAGGCCAACTCTCTGATCTTTTTGTTCAATTCCCAGATCTAATCTCCGTAAGTAGTAGTCTTCACGTGTAGTCCTTAGGACTTCCTTTCTCGTTGGATGCAAGAGGAAGGACTCTTGTCATTCTTCTCGAGGCACACGCACGTGTTGAAGCAACAGACGTCCCTATGGTTCTTATTAATCAACCCAATGGAGGCCACACCTCACTGTTATGTCCACAAATGTGGATACAGTGTAGAGACGAGAGATGTGGAACCACAGAAATCCAATGACAGTACCATTTTGGGAATCTGGTACTGTCCCGTCTCGCAACCTCACATATAATCTACTAAAGAATTACCTAATGCAGGTTACAGAGCTGTAACATCATCATCAAGACAGAAGATACCCATAAAACACCACCAATCGATTGTAATCATAATAACACTAATAAATCTCTTACGAAATAGAATAAAGACAAATGACACTTCTGTTACCAGAAGTAAATTCTCTTAAAAACTCCTAATAGCTAATCACATGAAAAACATGGTGCGTGTCTGCATCCTGTCTTCAAGAACCAGCAGTAAGAATAAGTTCAAGTAAGAGTCTGAGTTGAAACCCAAAGTCTGTTTTACACTGGTTCTCTAAAACTGTGAAATCTTGACTCTACTGATAGATATAGCCCCTTGGCTGCTTTCTTTAAAATGTACACACAGTGAGGTCGCAATATCCATGACTGAAGTCACAATTTGCAGGGCAGGACTTAATATCTGATTTCCTTGGTGGAAATGCTCTTTTCAAACCAAATCATCTCTTATCCGATGCAGCCTCTCCTCATAATAATTCTGCTGCCCAAAATAAATTTTCAGCTGTATATTCTGACACAAATTTACGCCGATTATACTGACTGGTAAGCTAAAACAACCTGCTATTTACGATACTCTGACGAAATTTAAATAAATCTAATTACTTTAATGCTGTTACTTACATAGTCCCATTAATATCAATAAATCCAATATCCCAGCTGCTCTCAAACAAATATATATTCAAACGTATTATCATCAGTGATTTTATGGAACCAAAATAAATTTAATACGTAGATGCCCTCTGAAACCATACTAAATCCAACGTACAGAATGATCAACCCTAACTAATCTAACACTTTGGTTACAGTCCTGACCAAGCTGAAAAATACTTTTCTACTCAATGCTCTACTGTCTATACGGAAAATGCATTTCAGGATAAAATTAAAGATCGTTTTTACCAAATCACATTGCATTGTCGTTACGAGTTCATTGCCCATTCTCATGGGGCACTTGAATTGAAAATTTTTTTCCTTTTTATTCAAACAAAAGCATTCCCTCTCTTCAGCTTCTAAATAGGTTTTCTACAATAGACTTATGGTCTATCTTCTTTCCAGTTTATACTTTTGCATTCCCTTCACTAACTTCCGATAAAGTTTGCTGCATAATAAGACAGAATCCATTACGCCTCTTTCTACCAAAATCACCACTTTCGTATGGATGCTGACCACCAATTGAAAAGTCAAAGTTAAAGTCCTCCTGGGCCTCTGCAGGCTCATAGGACAGGCGCTGGTCTCCTGTTTCTTAGGCCGACAGCCAGTGGGGAACAGGTTCCAGTGGCTATGACACTTGGCTATTGTGTCACTAAGCCCACTGTTAAACTTCCCAGCCCGAGTGGTGGTACCTATTCTCCTACTGAACCTAGCATTAATAATAATAAGTATAGCAGCTGTGTAAAAAATTAATAATACGATAAGTATAGCAGCTTTGTCAAGTAAACGTAAAGTAAAATCTTTTGTAAATTTCACACTGACAACTGATCGACTTACGAGTCTGGATGCCACTAAACGGGAAGAAACATCAGATAATCTAATGAGAACTTTTTGTCATTCCGTCACCTACTGAGGAATTTATGATTCCAAGGCCATCACAATACGACTAAATTAATCTATATAATCATCAGACTCTTCGAAAATGTGACACCAGCGCTTGGGGAACTGCGAGGGAATATTAATTATTTCACATTAATCGGTATAGGAGATGGGACTACCACCTCTCTTAACACTGGGAACAGGAAGTATCGAGTCATCATCGGCATAATTATGATGAAAATGAGAGCACTGAAGATAAAAACAACTACATACATTTCAGTCATCACCTCCACACGCCTCTTTCATTATCATCGAGAACAGCGGTTTTTACAAATAATATTTGGACGCCCTTGACCTTCGCATCCTCCATTCAAGCGTGTATCGATTGAGAGAGACAGAAAGAGAGAAAGATAGAGACAGAGAGAGTCGATTTACATTCTGAATCCCTACAGTTTCTCCAATAGCAGGAGATTCATTTCCTTAATGGAAGCAAGGCAAATCCAAGACTCGAGATTTCTTTCCCTTAAATTAGAATAAATCTCTTCTTGATCTTTTTTTTTTATTTCCTTAACCTTAAGTCTGCATTATGCAGGTGCCAATGGCTTATTACCATTCATTACCGAAATTGTAAACATCCTTTCATGATGTTACTTTTAACCTCTCTAATGACTCAGCTATTTACTGGCTCATTAAATATGGCATAATGGTATAATGTCAAGCATCAGGCACCACTTAAAAGTGACATAAATCCCAGGAACACATAACGTAACTTATAATGACATTAGTATTACGAACACCGAAAACTAATTATATGCAACATGTTTTTTCAGCCAATGCTAGCCTACGTACATTTATATTAATTTACATGGAAATACAATTCTAGGTATGCACATTATGATGAACATCAAAATGGCTGCCATTTTCTTATCCAAACCGGTGCAAACTTCAGTGCTAACCTAGTTTCATCTTCAATTTTGATGAACCTTATTAGCAGGGCTCATGAGAGCTCACTGACATGGAGGAGGAGGAGGAGGAGGAACGTCAACGTCAATCGAGGTTTTTGATAAAATGAAATTCTCGGTAGTCTTTAATATAGCACAATAGGTACTGAAGCCTAAAGTTTGTCTTCATCATTCTTAAAAAAAAAAAACTACATATACAGCAAACTGAAGAAAGGCTCTCTTATCTTTTTCCCAATATAAAAAAGATATTCATCCAATGCTTTTGTTAAGATAAAGGAAAAATGTGTACTTATCCTACACCTTCACGATAACGAAACTATTCTAAGGTTTAGCTTAAGCAAGAAAAAAAATTACTGTTACTCCTTCAGCTTCCTGTTTTGCAAGGTGTATAGGGTAAGACAAACACAAAACTAGTTTTTAGAGAGATAATACACAGGTTTCTTAAAACTGACGAAGATGTTCTTGTTTATACTTTTACACATCTCTATAAAAATGAACCTTTAAACTATTCTCTCTCTCTCTCTTTCTCTCAAACAAAATAAACGACGATCTTCACCGTACAGTTCGACAATAGAAAACTTTAAGGAAGTGAAATTTCTTCTGTAGTTAAAACTGAGCTGCCCGCCTTGTGCCATACTACCTCACGATTATATATGTGTGTGTGTGTGTATATATAAATATATATATATATATATATATATATATATATATATATATATATATATATATATATATATATATATATATATATATAAAATCCAAACAGGTTGGAATGGAACTTCAATTGATATTTCACATTGGCTGGTTAACTCCTTCTCCGTTAATAAAAAGTTTGGTCTCTAATCTTAATATCCTAAGAACTATTATCACTGTCACTAAAAGTGAGAATAAATGAAGACAGATTTTGTTTAATATTAATGGAGTAAAATAAAAAAATAGATATTTATTGTCTTTTTCTTAAATGTAATATGAAATCTGGATAGAAATCTCTCTAAACATTTCGTCTTTGGCAATACTACACCTTGCCAACGCAAGTTTTCAATTATATTTTTTTTATATCACGGTCAGTCTATAAACAGTGTTTTGAAATTATCAATATTTTTCTGTTTCGATTATCTCCCACGTTCACTTTCGATTTCAATACAAAAACAACGTATAGCTCCTGTTAAAAGAAAGTTGTGCATTCACGGCCTCAGTCTTTCATACTATTCACTTCCAGAAGGAGAACTTATTTCCCATCCTTTGTGTTTCCTTGAATAAGTTCGTTAACTATTTTTTCCTGCACTAACTTAACTATCGTTAGACTGCTGAACATCTTTGGACTATACACCATTAACATGGTACAAATCTTAATTGAGCTAATAAACAATCTTCTTGGCTACTGGCTGTCTCTTTTACACTATTTTCAGTTTTAGTAATCGTGTTAGTATATAAGAATATATAAAAAGTTATTAACATTCATACGTACTTAATACACCAGGAATGTCAAGAGGTGTGATGTTACTACTAATATACATCTTACTCAGTATCGCAAACAATATAAGTAAGTTTTCCTTCATTTGGCAAATAGAAATTCAATTCCTCATAATAAAAAAGCACTAAATGACTTGGCTGAAAAGGGCCTTCATGCATTCAACAAAATATTGGCGAAACAAAACAACATACTCACTATAGTGTAATGAAGATGACAAAAACATTCCAAATCTAGATAGACGTCCATAATATTTCAGGACAAAGGGCGGAGAGAGAGACAGACAGATACAGCCTCAAACGAATAGTTTCATCCAGGGAAATGAGGATTCCCTTGTCGAAGGAATACTACCCACTCACAACTGTTTGTTTCCTCTTTCAAAAGCTGTTACCACCGCAACCAATCATGTATAACCATGTACCTACTGACTGCTTATGTAAAACAAAAAAAGGCATACTGTATTTCAAAGAAATGCGCCCATGACGTTCCTTTCCTCGCCTGGTTCGGGGATCCAACTGATTCTATCGGTTGTAATGTCAGCGTTGAAAACCATCGATAGCACGGGCGATTTTCTAAAGCAAAAGTGGAAAAAGAAAAAATCTAACAAATCCCATGCGCAGGATTCGCGAAAGGGAGATGGGGATTAAAGTGCGAATTGGCCATGAGAGCAGAGGAGTCTTGTTAATTAAAATACCATCCGACACAATAGTCCTCAAAGGATTTGCGGTAGTTGTAGGATCCCCATCCCCCAACACAACCCCTGCACCCTTCAGTCTAGAGAGCTGTTTGCCCTTTATTGTCCGAGATACACAGCAGCTTCCGCGGTTTTTGGTTTTGTGAGTCAACGACGAAAAACAAGTGAATAAAACAACGGAGCGAAAACGTCTTGCGTAAACGTTGTTCTTTCCACACCCAGGAGTATAGTTCGAACTACCATAAATAATAATAATAATAATAATAATAATAATAATAATAATAATACTAATAATAATAATAATAAAGAAGCAGCTACATATTAAAAGAAACGGCAAAACGAAAAAGCAAAACTGGCCATACCAAATGCCTTGGTCCACTTACGGTAAAGAGAACCAGAGAGCAGAAAAAGCTTATGTAATCACAAAAATCTCCACTTACCAACAGTAAAATTTACAATCTGGAAACGACTTCCAGATACATAACACTGTCTTTATCACTGGGTGTTCACGGTTCATTCTACATAATAAAAATAACAGGAGAAATGGGACAACTACAATTTCTTAAGTTTTTGCAGAAGCGTAACGATCTCCACATCAAGGACTCCAATACGAGGGGAACACAAAAGGTAAACAAGTAAAAAAGGCTCCGAAGTTTCTTCGGCGCAATCGAGTTTTCTGTATAGCGTATAATGCTGTATGAAACTCTCAGCCGCAGCCCATGAAACTTTCAGCCACGGCCCGGTGGTGGCCTGTGTTGTTGGCACCCATAGCGGTGCCAGATGCACAATCATGGCTAACGTTAACCTCAAATAGAATAAAAGCTACTGAGGCTAGAGGGCTGCAAACTGGTGTCTGATGACTGGAAGGCGGATGATCAACATGCCAATTGACAGCCCTCTAGCCTCTGTAATTTTCAAGATCTGGGGGCAGACAGAAAAAGTGCGGACGGACAGACAAATAGCCCCTCAACAGTTTTCTTTACAGACAACTAAAAGGTAAGACAACGGTGCAGAGACAGCCTGCATAAACGCACCAGTGCCTGCAACAAGAACTTTGCAGTTCGACGTCCATTAGCAGCACGATCGAACTTGAGGCCCGCTAGAGGGTTTTAGTTGCAATTCTCAAGATTGGCGTTTCACCGAGGCAAGAAGAAGCACGAATTTGCCGATAATATCTGATTCATATTTACAGCAGTTAAGCTCATTTTTCCATAAACATTGATAAAATTTCATTATAGTTTAGCTAATTTCAAGTACACTCTCCATGATGGCAGTGAATTCTATACATTATCAATTTCATCGAAGTAACACAAGGCAATATTTTGCACAATTTAAGTTTCTGTAAACAAAAATTCACTTAGATGGCATTTATCTATTAACAAAAATCGATGTCATCATAGTAATGTAAACCCTTAAAAGTCTTCATTAGAATTAAGCTTTCTTGAAATGAAATATTCACATCAGTAGCAAATTCTCTACTAAATCAACTTGACTTATGCATACCACAATAAAGCATCCTGGAAACAAAAATGAACTCCGATGGGATTTAATTCGTCATACAAGAAGTTTTCATCGTAATGATACAAATAACGTTTTTCCATACTATTAAACTGGCTTCATATAAAAATTAAAGAGAAAGCAATGATCGTATTCTGCACACAACACGACCGAAGAAGCCAAGTGGAAGGAACGATTCAAGTTCATGGCTGCGAAAGTCATTACGCCAAACACGTCATAAAAGCCCCGGAAAAGAACACACATTTGCCTATTAGATCCCTCTTAATAGAGTGGATGGGTTCAATCCGAAACTGCCAGCCGACATTTAGCTGAATCTTTGACAAACACACTCATTAGAAGACACGAGGGCGCTTATGAAAGCTTTATTACAACAGTTATGAACGCCTCAATTAAATGAGCCTAAAGAGAGAATATCCAAATGGGTGAACTGGAGCGGAAAGTGGCCACAATAGTGCACCTGAATCCATATGCAATATCAAACAGGGCAGAAAATAGAACAGGCGGAGTAATCAAGCGCAACGCTGGTTCCATCTCAACACATTCCAAGAGCCATTGAAAATCGCTACATCTTTTCATCGTGAGAAGTAAAATATTTTGTCAATCTTCTGGCTTATTATTAGATAATTAAGAAGCCCGGGTTGTAATTTTGTTCAGTTCATGAGCGAATGAACTATGAAATCTTTCCCGCAACGATACGACCCAGAACATTTTCCGTAACCTTTCACTGACATTTTTGCAGGCAATTCATGATTGAAACTTCCTTCGTCAATTGCCTTAACCAACACCGAAGTGAGAAGCAGCGTCGTTGAAAGCGTGCCTTTGGGACCGGGGGCAATTACCGAAATTGCCAACCAACCAATCCAACGTTTGTAAACTTACTTTTCAGCCACCTCTGCTAACGAGAGACTACAACCATTACTTGATCAACTCAAAAGTACACATTGTGAAATACTTTTATGTGCAAATTCCTAAACCTAACTCTGATTTGGACATTGTATCAAGAAGAAAAAGCATAGTGTGGAAGTAAATTTTACGGTGGCAAAAATAATCAATATGATTCTAAAAGTCATCATTTAGCAGTTTACCTTGATAACAACCAAGATTTCCTAAAGAACTGTTCTCTGCGCTGGGCATAAAGATTCATTCTTGATGCAAAGTATAATCACGTTCCTTACGAATCCGACAAATAAAAAAAAGCCAAAGAAGAATATTAAAATATATATACACACAATAAGAGAGAGAATCAAACTGAACTTCGGAGACTGCAGAGTCAAGATTATTCCGGTTAAAACGGGTGGCGGACCAAGGCTTGGATATAAACAGTTAGAACAGTATATGGAAGTAGACACTTAGTTCGGGAGACGAGGAAATAGTGTCTGTAGCAGATTTACCATCGTCACAAAACCCCTTCTTTAGTAATTGTGCTCTATATAACCAAATAATCGCCATACAGTTTATAGCTTTTGACTGATTACTGATTGGACTTGCTAATTTTAGGCTGATGCTTTCAATCAAAATTTTAATTTTGTTTCCTTTACATGCAATTTAACTTGCGCATAACGCTCGAACAAAGACATTGCAGAATCCTTTCTCACAACAATCGATTGTAGTTCTTCGTATTGAGAAGTTTATCTCTTTCTTAAAAATAAACTTCAGACAAAATCCCTCTTATTTTAAATTGGTGCTCTGAGTGAAGAAACAGATCATTTGCAATTCTAAGCCATTTTTAAGCTTGCTGTTAGACTGGCAAGAACGTAGGACAAACTAGCACCACATCTATCTAAAAGTATCGACATAATTGCTTAGGAGCTTCAGTGAAACGTGTGACTTCCAATAATGAAAATAAGAATTTCAGAAATAAAGTTTTATCTTATATTACCAGTTTTGCGACAATCGGACAATGACTGCAGCATATCACTGGGGAATTTGATAATGCAAGAGTTGAGACGGAATTCTGTGGACAGCAGCAGATAAAACTGCAGATAGAAGAAACACTGACGTAAGATGTATTCACCGCTGTAGCGGCATATTCACAGAAAAAGAAGGGACTACCCTCAGCTCTGCATGGCAAACAAGAGACCGGAAGCGATGGGCATTTGTTTCAGTACCCAAACCGTAATCGAACTGTAGCTGGGTACGAGGAAATTTACTTGTCGCTCCAGTTCCTATCTTTTCGGTCAAAAGGACAGAAACATCTGACCATCCAAGCAAAGCATGTATTAAGAATGACTAATGACTGTACTTGCTTCTAAAGGGTTACCTTGTGAAGTTACCTGATATCCTGATTTAATCGGCAAAAACAAACCTCGATCTTCGATTAAATTTGTTATACACTCCTTTAAATGATAATCTGACATTAGCTACTTCGCCCTCTTTAGCCTCCGAACTCAGCTCTCCTTCATAATGAGGTGTTTTAGCTTTATAATGGTTGAATCCATTAATTTCTAGGACATTAATATTTTCTTTTTATTTCTGGGTCGAATCGGATCATAAGTGATCCACTTAATCTTTAGAATTTCTTCCTCTTTGTCGCAAGGCGGCTTTGCTATCTTTCCTATGTGCGCTAATTCGAAAACTTGAGTAGAACTGACTGAATAGTTCAATAGTACACTATCTTGACGACGGCGCTTGACACATTTACCTCTGTGGAGACCAGTAATCTACGGACTGCTCAGAAATATGCATTCAGCTTTCTTTTCTGAAAATTCAAAGGCAACGGATCTACCAGTTCCTCTGAGTTGGGCCCTGCTCTCTTTTCCTTCTTCTAAACCTGCAACATTTTTGAGTCCCAAAGCTTCCCGTTGTGTAGGCCTTCACATAAAAATGTCTGAAGAGTGAATGCTTTATAAATATCCCAGATACACACATGGTGTTAAAATGTATCCGGGTAATAATATAAGAAGACAGAGTGAATGAGATATGGAGAGCGAGAGGGAGAGAAACAACAATAGCATAAATGGATGCACGTTTCGAGGAATTAATGTCCGGATTCCCATACCATTTCATTCAATGTCCAACCATTCCTTCAGGTAGGAGAGTCATTGTGAACTATCCAGGCGGAACGCGCCCCTATCCTACGTTACTATCCAGTGCACCAGCCTTCATAATATGATGCCCTATTCTTTTTTGTCTCTTTTTTTGGGGGAAGTACGCGCTGAAATGAGATCTTCCTTAATGAGATATGCTTGGATTCCCTCATTCTTTTCTCACCCTACGCCATACGAGGTCCCCATCGTAGTATTGTAATCCTCTGTCCCCCAGTTACGTAAAACGAGACATTCCCTTAAATTTGAAAGCCCATCGACCAACTGGCGATTAAAGAGCTAGCAAACAAGATATATAATAATTAATACCCTGTCTTAGCTGAAGGAGTATGCATGCGACGTTAACCATACGTGGCTTATCAGCAAGATGTGAGAGAGAGAGAGAGAGAGAGAGAGAGAGAGAGAGAGAGAGAGAGAGAGAGAGAGAGAGAGAGAGAAATCTGATCTATTCAAGACAACACATGAATAATCTGCTTTTGTAATCAAGAAATCCATCACTATGCAATTACTTCCACCTATTTGTAAAATTCAGAAAAATAGCGAGTAAAGAAAAAGAAAAGTGCAAGCAAGTTCACAGAGCATGCATAAGCTATATATGAAAAAGAACCTCCAAGCACAACAATTTTTTACCTAAACGAGGGAGTGCTTGGTGTGGATAAGGGTTTGATACGTGTCTGATACGAAAATCGAGTAGCATTCCTTATATACCGTTCATATCACTTAAACTCCACCCCCAATTCTATGACGTCAGAAGACGAACTCCAATTACAAATGGCAAATGGATTTCAATTAAATATGATAATATCCATAAATATATTAAGTAAAACCAAAGCATATACTACCAAGAATTAGAAATGACAAGATAGTTCATTTAGAACAGACTCTACATAAATTTCCCGATAGCGAAAAGTCAAAACCAGAGTAGCATTCATTTCTACTACGACAGGAAAAAAAAGCTCGAGTCTATTCAACGAAATTTTACACAATGAAATCGCGCCAAGTGGGTGGGAGGGGGAGAGGGCCTTCGAAGAAAGTGCAACCCCTTTAAAGCGTATTGTTTTGCTATGGCCACGTCAAAGCCAGCTGTAACCATGGCTCCCTCAGAGGGCGGTAGCTATTCTTGGTACAGCAAAGAAATCCTTGCGGTTTTCATCTTCAATGACCATTTCTAAGAACAGTGAGAGAAAAGTGTACTGAACAATGATTATTTCAGAACAACAGTTCTTATGAGATTATATTACTATTTCCGGTTTAATATCTAGTCGAAAGTAGAAACAAACATCACAAGAATATAAAAAGGAGAAAAAATGAGACAGGCACAACCAGGCAAATGTTACGCCCAGTGGAAAGTTTCTTTTCTAAACGCGTGATAGCAAATAGCAAAGTACAATCATCTCCAAGTCAAGCAAATAGCAAAGTACAATCATCTCCAAGTCAAGTCATTGCATAAATCAACAAGGAAAACATATAATATATATATATATATATTATATATATATATATATATATATTTATTTATTTATTATATGTATAGATAGATAGATAGATAGATAGATAGATATATAGATATATAAATAGATAAATAGATATGTATGTATGAGGATGAGTGGTATGGATACAAGAAAACTGAATCTCGATACGCGTTCAACCAAGCTTATAGCGACTTGAAAGAAAGCAGAAGCGAAAGATCACAAAAGAAAGCCGAGAAAACACATATCAAGTGATTTTCGAAATGTTTTCGTCACTGGGAAGGAGCGAAACAGGATACTGCGAGGAAACTCTTTTAGCTTAAAAGCTTTGGCAGAAGGAAGGAAACATGAAAATACAAGTGCAATAATACTGAAAAAGAAATTTAGACAATACATTTATTTTCTATAAACAAGGCATTTGTTTTCATTACCCAAATAATGGTCCAACTTTGTTTCCAATTTTGATTCCTCATCTGAAAATCTGTCAAATTTCACGTCTTGCAGTGAGGAGTTATATTAATAATAATAATAATAATAATAATAATAATAATAATAATAATAATAATAATAATAATAATAATAATAATAATAAGAAGAAGAAGAAGAAGAAGAAGAAGAAGAAGAAGAAGAAGAAGAAGAAGAAGAAGAAGAAGAAGAAGAAGAAGCTGGCTATCTCGGCTGTAAATAACTGATAAGACAAAACTCCTCTTTTGGGACTTGAGCCGCCGATCTGTGACTTACCAGGCCAACCACTATCTATACCCAATTATTTACAGAGATCATAAAAGTAATGAAACCAGATATGGTAATGCACATACTTGGAACAGAGCAGACCAGCTGCACTGACTTTGGGGAGGAGGATCAAATACATCTACTCACTTTTGGTGGAGCGGGAAACGAATAAAACCACAGGTATGGGTGCTATTCTAAGTTAGCTATAATCTCTGGTATATGTAAGTTGTTCACCTGGTTCCCGTCATTTTACGCCTCCAGTGACTGAGTGGAGAAAGTGCTGTTCGGGTATGTCAGGGGTTAATGGTTCAAGTCACCGAAGTGCATAATTTTTTATGATTAATAATGGCCAATAATATAATATTACATTGCAAAAATAGGCCTTTCCATGGCCCCCTGTAACAGGCATATATAAACAACGCTTAACCTCAGCCACCATTTTTCCTAACAAAGTATAAAACCCTCAATAATCGCAATCATCAAAAAGTCATGACACAAGAAAGCTAAAAAAAAAAAAAAGATTACCAATAATATTAAGAAAAACTAAAGCCGTCATACCTAAAATTATAGTAGATGAAAAGGAATATAAGTACGATAACTTTTTAACATTGAATTGCTTGAAAAATTTAGAGAGGGAGAGATACGTCGAACTAAACCATATTCCTACAAAAATGTTTAAAGAGGACATCAGAAAACGTCCTCAGATAAATGACGTTTTTATATCTGAATGAAAGTCTGACCACTTACGTATTCCTACGAGATGATTGTTAGCTAAGGATATAAATGACACCTTAGTCCTGCAATTCAATTATACTTATTATACTACCCTAAAAGTATATTATACATATATATATATATATATATATATATATATATATATATATATATATATATATATATATATACATATACATATATGTGTGTGTGTATAGACACACGCACACACACACATATATATGTATATATATATAAAACGGACAGCCTGCGCGAGGATACACGGTAAAACAATGACCAAATGTAACTTCATTTTAATAAGGCCTGAAGGATGAATGACCATTACTTCCATGAGCAACTAATCACCGCTCGAAGCAATAATTACAAAGGCAAAGCGGAGAGAGTATATACAAATAGCCTGCCCTGGAATTTCTATTATTAGAGGACGGACAAAACCTAGAGCACAGCCCCATGTAACAGATTCATTAGCAAAGGAGAGGCAAATCGTTAGTGTACAGAAACAGCGTGTATTTGAACGAAACAACTCCAGTTTTCTGTCTATCAACTTTATATATTTTTTCCGCCACACCAAATGAAAAGAGTTTTCCAAACACACAGTAAGTAAGATGCATTCTTAACAACTATATATATACATATAATGGTGATATGGGACTCAAATGGATCCAAAAATCTCAGAAGTAATGAACATATAGTGCATACAAAAATGATACCCAGTAGGTTCTCATGAGAAGGAAATTAGCGAAGACTATATATGGTCAATCAAACAATGGGAAGTTTGAAAAAGATTTCGAAGTCTAACTGAGGACTACTGAATATATAAGTGAGTCTATTACGGTCTGTAATGTTTTATGGACAGGCATCATTGTATGGGTATGAATATCATAAGGATTTGGCAATATGAAAATAAAGCTTTTTGAAGTCTGTAAAGAATCAGTCACGAAGATAATAAGCTAGAAATTATATCATGAGGGAAACTCCATTAGAGCCACATGTACATGAGTAAATGATGAAAGGCAGGCAGAGATAGCTTGGATTTAAGCCCTTCCCACATCCATGGGCGATTATCAAGTGGGCGCTATATGACTTAGAAGATTCAGATCAACTTCGAGAGCTATAAAATTGGAGGCTGGAGATGAGCGGAAACGCAATGTTGGAGAGTTATGTATACTGTCGTCACAATACCTATGGTCAACGACGGTGTGTATGTATATATACATACATACATACAAACATATGTGCGTGTTAGTGTATACAATGCATAAACACGCACATACGTATAAAAATTCGAACAATGTTATGTGGTCTAACAAAAAAATAAAAGTGAAAGAAAACATGTAAATATCTTATACCGATAAACTGTGTTTTGGGGTTTTAGTCACAGCAAAAATATATAAAAGAGAGTTACAAAAAACTAAATATTTAAACGGAGAATAGACAGTGTCATCTACAAGGAGAGAGAGAGAGAGAGAGAGAGAGAGAGAGAGAGAGAGAGAGAGAGAGAGAGAGAGAGAGAGAGAGAGAGAATCCTCGGAAACTGAGTGCCATTGAAATTCTCGTCTTGCAAAACACCAGAACCATTACCGAAGTTGCCACCTTAATATCGAAAACTTTCATCACAGACCGATAAGAATATTAAGTACAAAACAAGAGGCGTGACAGATGAAAGAACATTTCGAATCATTATTTGATATATTTCTGTACTTTCGTCACTTCTGAAGAGACAGAAAAGCGGAGAAAGGGACTAGGTTTAAGGCACTGAATCCTTGCCTTTCTCAAGACAAGGTTCAAGCCACAAGGCGCCTTCGCCTTAATTGTTCGGTTAATTGACTGTGCAGAATAATAGCCTAACTGCCCTGTGTAAACTCACATGATTGATTAAATTAATTTCAGCACACTGACGTCAAAGCCACTATGGTATGGTCATCGGTGCCGGATATAAAAATCTGTACTAAATGATGAATTTTAATCCAAAACGTTTTTAAGACACATTCACTTGTTCCACATATGCTTTATTATTTATTTATTATTTAGACCTTATGTGCATACAATTAAGTAGGAAAAAAGTACAAGCAAATTATAAAAACTGACTATACATTACACATCTGTCACAAATACAGTTTCCTCAACTACCTCGAAAATTCTAATGGTCTATATGACACCCATTACGTAGTTAAACGGCCCTAGTTAAATGGCTCGTGCAGTTCCATCGAGAGACATATCAATGAACTTCGTTGTTGCTTTGAAAACATGCATGGAAATATCTGCAAGTCAAGTAACTTCCAGTTCATTAACTTCAGTACAGATTTGTGTATTGTTGTTAATTTCAATTGTAGTCAGATTTTGTTACCTCATAATTCTTTCTTGTCATCTTTGGTTATTAAAGAGTAAGAATAGAACTCTTTTTGATAACCATTTCCATGTCAGTACTGGACTGATACCAAATAACCCTAAGGACGTAGTTTCAGGAAATATGATTACTGGTAATATACATTACTTCCTGGTATATCAGAAGTAGAAAGAAAGAATTTCTAAAAGAATTTCATGACGTGATATCACTAATAAAGAAATAACCGTGAAGCGTAAATATACAATGTTAGTGCAGCAAAACAAAAATTTACATTAACATTTAGAGCTTCGGGGAATTCCGTAAACTCCGCTGAAATCAAACGGTACTGGAAACCGACTGAGAGTAAATCAAGAAATTTCCAATTTCAAAATTTAAATTATTTGCCGAAATGTCCTTGTACAGAAATAAAATGGACTCCTTGGCAAAATTTACTAGCAATGACCCTTCTAGGATACAAATAAAACGAAAGGAATATCCGAACGTTAACGTAAACTTGTATATCTGATGACTTTAAATGCCAGCGAATAATTATAAATTTTACATTATTCATCAAAACAAATGCGTAATTAAGCTTAGTTTGTTTAGGACTTATGGTTCTTGGAGAAAGAGAAAGAGAGAAACTCTAGACTTCATAAATTGCAAGATTACTTAACTGATTAGTCTTCACGCATATAAAAGAAATTATCAGACAAGATTTCTGTTGCGATTCCGCGAACTTTATTTTAATAAAATCTAACGACCTTCAACTTTTTACACGTCGACACATGACAAAAATCCGTGTACTGAGACGTAATCAAACAGTAAGTTTAAAGGTTACCGTTGAGTTGCAGAAGCAAGGGCTATTGCACTGGAGCACAACGCCCAAGACCGAACATACACACATAAGATCTCGGCATAAGCCATAATCTTTGCCCCACCACACCCCCCACCCCAGCATGGACCAGGAAGAACCAGCAGGTAGCCCAATGGACTTCCTAAAAACGTCCCTTCCCTAGCTCACAGGACAGTAGTAAGGTCGTGCTTGCCATAGAAATTTATTACGTCATGAGCGGAGCTTGAAATCGAACCACAACATTGCGAAGTCCTGGCAGAACTAACAGACCTATACACAAGCAGAGGCCAGTGCGATCAGCCTTCATTCACTTTGGAGTATAGTAAAGATCCTGAATATCACTATAAAATGTGAGATCTTAGGTCAAGACGATGATCACACACACAGTCGAGTCCATAATATGTTACACAAGTACAGCAGACAACCAAATATATTTAATTTTTTTATTCATACCTATAAAAATTACTGCATCCAAAAATTACTGGGGAAAGGCTAGGTTAAGTGTCGCTGTAGCCAATACAATATATAAAACTTGCGAATTGGACTTGCCGACTCTATACCTTTTTCGTGCATATAACAATCCTGTTCACGAGAAGCAAAACTGCTAGAGAAACGATTCTCCTTTACCACTGAAAAACACTCAAGCCCTTTTTACCAGAAAAAAACTGCAAAGAAATGCCTCTCTTACCAACCTTGAAATTAAAAGTCTTTAAAGAAATTGTACGATAACACATGTATCATTTCCTTCTTATGTGATAAAATTACCAGCATACGCATTGATGGGAATGCAAAAATCATTGCATTCAAGTAGTGAAATTAAACATCATTTCTATAATGAAGCAAGCAATAAATACATTGATAATGGTCGATCTGTTTTCGATTATAGATTTAAAGTTTAACTGAGGAGTAGATCAGGTATCTACAGAGAGATAATGCCTATCTATAGAGCTGACTAAGAAGCACTGATTCCGTTGTCCGCTTGCACAGAAAAAAATACAGGCCCTCTTTCAAACCTGTAAATCCTCATCATTAGCATACTAACCACCCCAACCACAAGGCAACCCTTACATCTGCCTTCCGCGTATTCATGTTCCCTGCATATCAAAACACCTCTCCCTCCGTCGTAAGGAAAGCCAATCGGGAAGCACTTCCAGTCCTTTAATCTTGAAATAACAAAATTACCTTTATTGGTTTCTTTTCATCAGTCTTATTGACAACTTTTCTACAAAAAATATCACGAGACAGGTTCAAATCTTCTTTCCTAAAGTATTTATAAGTATGGTCATATACAAGATTCATATTGTATAAAATCTCAAATCCTCTTCAAAAAATCATTCAATCCCTACGTTCTTCACAGATGTATCACTATTAAACCTGGGCCTCAAAACGGTTCCTGAATGTTCTCTTCCTTGTACTCAATATCTCGAATCCCCGTTTTTCTTTATGGATAATTAAACCAAATCTCTTTCATTTTAGTAAATTGTGGGTAATGAAAATATTTCGGTTTACTCTAACTAGATCGCATACCTCCAATCAATATATTTATTCCTCCTCCTCCTCCTCCTCCTTTGCGGAGCTCTTAAGAAACCATCAACTCACCCCATTCCAAATTAGCGATCTTCTGCCTTGCAGGCTCAGTTTCTATTCTCCATTTTACTGTCCAGGCAATGGAATTTTTTTCGTTTTAGTAACTGTCTCCTCTTATCTCTGCAGACTTTCTCCTTCCAGACACGGGTATGCCTCTCTGAAGTTTCAGTCTGAGTGGCCTCTGTCATTCCTTGGGTATTTTTCCTCTTGTTTACTTCCAAACTCCATTTTCGAAAATGACGACTGTCCGCTCGCTTACACGACTTACGAAGCATATATGCACATGTACAAATACTGTAACATATTTAAATGTACGTTTTCATTCTATTCTGAAAGCGACAAACGTTACACTAAAAACTGACTTCCTTTTCTAATTTCAATAACCATTTTAATTCATGTCATTTGATCTGTTTATTCTGCCAAAATGCACTGCAGAGCAATCGCCATTAGTTACAGCTGGAGCGCTACAAAGCAAACCTTTAGACCATTTCAATGCCAACCAAAGCATGAAGCATAAATCGCTTCCTGGATCCGAAAGCAAAGCTATGTACCCTTTCGTTTTCGCTAGGATACCACCAACAAAGCTGAAATCTTTTCAAAAAGATTTCTCTTCAATGTACACAACGCGAGAAACGTGACTAACAAGAATCCTTTTACGTGAAAAAGACTTATTTACATTTATCTCGTTTGATAATGATACACCAGTGTTCACTGTATCAAGAAAAACAGCACAAGGCAATACACCTGACCTGAGTGTATAATAATAGCAATAATAGGTATAAGGTTTTAGAACTGTATTATCATTGCGAAAAATTCAGTTATCAATGTTATTCATCTTTTAGAAAAGAGCAAAATAAAAGAGGATAACTCCATGATGAAATCTAGCAGGGTTTTGGTAATTCCTTTTTTTACTGTCGTCATTATTATTATCATTTGGCGAACAGACATCTGCCGACCTAGTAACACTGAATCTCAACTTGATGTACAATGGCGCAAACTTGAGAGTAGGCCATGCAGTGGTTTTTGTGGACTGGAAAATACGGTTTTTTCTATTGTTTTTTGCTAATGCCGAGTAGTACTTTGGACATTTTTGCCCTAACTGTGGTCTTTTTGAGTTTAGAAGTTTCACCTTGGAAAATTTCCTCGTTTATTAATATAAAAGTCCGAAAAAGAATAATACTACGAGAGCAATAATGAACATTTCAGAACTCCTGAAAATATTCCTATAATTTAACACTCAATTTTTCTCGGTAATCTATCTTAATGAAGCATTTTTCATGAAAATTCATTAAAGATTTAGGAAAATGCTATTTTTACCTACAAGAATTCTCATAATAACTTAAACCATTACGCAGACGGAAACATAGCACTCAAAAAAAAAAAAAATTAATAAATAAAAAATCAAGTCACCTATCCTTTTTCCCAGGAATAGAGAGCAAAAGTTTTTTGACGGCTTAGTATTCGTGGGGTGGGGACGGCTTTAGTAACTGACATAGCAGGGCCTTTTGGACTTTCATCCATAATATTCCTACTGCCTTGTCAATTTCGAAGCTAGCATCGATATTGTCTAGGCTTTTCAATGTAAAACTCGGAGAAGAAAAATAAGAATTGATATAAATTATAACAATCGCAGTTCTAATTGTGTGTGTGTGTGTGTGTGTGCAGCTGTATTAATAATAAAAATAATTAGTTTTAATTAACGAAGGTTAAAGAGAATCAGCCAGATATTTTTCCTCACATAACAGCAATACAAAATTATTCAGGGTCGACATTTATAACAAAATCTATTTCTTCAAGAAAGCAGAGAAAATAAGCTGATCATGGACAAATATTTGAAGGAAATCTTGAAAATCTAATGAGGATTGGAAAGTGTGTCCTGCCTGACATTCAACCACTTCGCTCTCCGGATATTCACTGTAATCATAAAAACTGACCACTGAAGGTATTTTACGTCTATGTATATGGTAATACAAAATTAAGAAATAAGAAATATATTTACAAATAAAATGTTGGAACTTCAAATGAGCCTGAAAATGCCTGACATGCGAGAAGAAAAGATCAGAGAATCTACAGTACGTTTCATGCTGAAAAACTTTCTCATTCTCATATACTTGAAATTCAATCTTCAAACTTTCTTCAAGGATCCAGAAACTCTTATAAAATGGTACTACACAATAACGATCAGCAAAGGAATCGCCAATATGATTCATGGGCGATTAAATACCATTGTACAATGTGCTTGTTTTCAAGGCTAACCTTTAGGTCATTGAGTAATGTGTATATATATATATATATATATATATATATATATATATATATATATATATATATATATATATATATATATATATATATATATATAAATTTCTGACTCACGTCGGGATCGAACCCAGGTCTCTCAGGTGGAAAGCAAGGGCGTTACCCACTGGGCCATACGTGAGTCAGAAATTTATTTCTGTTCCACACGTGATTGTGTGTTGATGATTTCTATCTTATTCACTCAGAAGGGATAATTCGAATGAAATGTTGTCCATTGGGTCATTGCTGAGTCGGGAAGTTGGGGAAAACTCGCTGGTATGCAAGCAGTTAGCTTGCCCAGGTAATTCCTTGGGTGCAGTTGCTCTCAGGTTCCGACTTCTTTTAGACTTGTATGGCCCAGTGGGTAACGCCCTTGCTTTCCACCTGAGAGACCTGGGTTCGATCCCGACGTGAGTCAGAAATTTATTTCTGTTCCACACGTGATTGTGTGTTGATGATTTCTATCTTATTCACTCAGAAGGGATAATTCGAATGAAATGTTGTCCATTGGGTCATTGCTGAGTCGGGAAGTTGGGGAAAACTCGCTGGTATGCAAGCAGTTAGCTTGCCCAGGTAATTCCTTGGGTGCAGTTGCTCTCAGGTTCCGACTTCTTTTAGACTTGTATGGCCCAGTGGGTAACGCCCTTGCTTTCCACCTGAGAGACCTGGGTTCGATCCCGACGTGAGTCAGAAATTTATTTCTGTTCCACACGTGATTGTGTGTTGATGATTTCTATATATATATATATATATATATATATATATATATATATATATATATATATATATATATATACATATAATTTTTCTAGAAGAAACCAAGTGCAAAATTATGCAATATTATAATTGTTTACTTTTATTGAAGTATCCCGTCCAGCAATGATCGACCTTTCTCTTAAACCAATAAAAATACAATAGAAGTGGAGAAGAATATAATGAAGTACACAAACAATAGGAGTAATTAACAGGGACCTTTTTATAATTCATATACAATTACATAAATGACTGGAGCTATTCTCACACATTACATGAAAGACAGCGACTAGGATACACACCGACAGTTTCTAACAGCGATTTTTAGATTTATACTTGGCATATGACAAAAGCGACCTTTCCATACCTCATGTTCAATTTAAGAGCTAAAGTAATACACAATGGCACTAATGTGACTAATTAATGAAAATTTGGCTACAATCACTTTCAGCCTTTCAGTGCCTGAGAAAAAAAGGAGTTGGAGCGGTTGGACAGCAAGATGGAAGAAAGGAAATGGGAACAGAGGTAAAGTAAACGGTTAAAAGTGGAAGCACTTACGGGAAAACAATCTGTAGTAATGCTTACAGTAAACTATATGAGGTGCACTGTCGGCACTACCCCCTACGGTGGTCCTAATAAGAAAATTGGTCTTATCACACCGAAGTAAAGGAACCAAGAAAATTTTTGCTTTCGTTCTCCTGCTGAACTATGCACGAAGGAACGAAAACTGCACACACACACACACACACACACACATATATATATATATATATATATATATATATATATATATATATATATATATATATATATATAGAGAGAGAGAGAGAGAGAGAGAGAGAGAGAGAGAGAGAGAGAGAGAGAGAGAGAGAGAGAGAGATATATATATATGTGTATATATATATATATATATATATATATATATATATATATATATATATATATATATATATATTTAAAATTTGCTGTACAGCTATATAGATGTCAGCTAATGCTAACTCCATCACATTACGAAAGATATCAGACTTTCACAGATGTTAGTTTTTCCAACCCGAGGAAATCTACCGAGATCCTGACTACTCTGGTTTGATAAAATAATGCGTGTGTGTTCATTTAACTTACTATTCAAGACAAACTTTTCCTGCCTTAACAGCCTTAGTTTAACGAAGAAAACTCATTATTCATTACAAAGATGGACAAGAATATTGAATGTTTTTTTTAACAAACGTAACTTTTCCTGAATAAATGAACTCTATTACTTAAGAAAACAACGAACAGCAAACTAAAATACACCTGAAGGTAAATTTAAAACTTTGTGGCTTTCAGTTCCAGTACCTTCTGAACTGAACCCCTTTCCTATACAATAAAACTGAACACAATAAAAATGAACGCGAAATATTCACGAAAATTATTTCGTTTATAAAAAATTATTCAATCATGCTAGTTAAATATTAAGTGCATGTATTCATGTGTATGCATAATACATACATACATATATATTATTATTATTATTATTATTATTATTATTATTATTATTATTATTATTATAAATATTCCCTGTTCGACCTCTCTTCCTTGATTTAATAGAAATATAGAAAAAAATCTTTCTCTTTGTACAGTAAGAGGAAGGGCATTCCAGGGAGGGAAGCAAGCGAGCAGGGTTGTTTTTCCAAAAGAATCAGAAAGGGGTAGGAAGTTTAGTTTAGAGGCATATCCGACAGGGCAGGTTTTGCTAGGACCACCCATAGCTAGAGTGTATCTTAAGCTCACTTTTCTATGACCTTTGTACTGGCGAGTTTTTTGTCATTTTTCAGATGCTACCTGCAACCAAGCCAATGTGGTTTGGGGAAGGAGTTTTGAAGCGAAAACCCATGCCATTTGACCCAGCTCGACAGAGTCTTGAGGCATCCTCCAGAGAGAGCCCACACAGATCGGTGTCTCTCATAGCCCCCTTTGTTCTTCTCCCCCCTTTTGTTGAACAGCCGGGAAAATTGCCATTTCAACAGACCCAGGGCTTCTGATGCAACTGATCACTGCATTATCTACTGTATTCCTGCGGTAAGTCTGAAGATGACAATTACTCCCAGTTCTCTTTCCTTTATCTCACTCTAAAATTTCATGTTTCAAGTTTCCCCTCTTTTAACCAGTCACTGACTAAGGAAAATCCTAGTAAAACCATATCCCATTTATGAAGTCAAATATATGAAATACAATTATTGTTGCCTAGTGAAATTGCATAAATTATCCTCCATGGTGTTAACGGAATATTCTTGATCTAAGATTCATCCCTTGTAGTCAATTAATGATAAGTGAGAGGTTTTTGATATAGAAATGTTATCTGGATGCGTCTCTTCCAGAATTGGGCACGCCTTGGAACCTGGCCAGAATCTTGTTTGGAGAAGAATTAGCATCCTTGATACCAAGATCCTCGATTCACGTGCTTGAAATTGCTTATCGACGCGTCACAAGAGGCCCCCAGCCATTGTGTTATTCACTAATTTATGTTGAAATATCTTGTGTCCGAAGTGGGACGAAGTTGGAGCTGTTATTGGCTCCCATACGAACCCATTTACGTATTTTCATTTGTTGAAACTAGTAGTTTGAGTAATGTTGTTGATTTAATTCGCGTGTTCAGAATAAATCGATATATTCAGTAATCTAGTCTCAACTGGCGACCAATCTAATTATGCAAATTATCTGCTATTTCTGCTAACTTTCAGCCTTAATTGATAGGATTACAAGGATCTTAGGTTAAGCAAGGCAATATAAATCAGTAAAATTAATAATTAAACTCATCAGCCGAATGACCCACATAACAATATATATATATATATATATATATATATATATATATATATATATATATATATATATATATATATATATATATATAAAAAAATGTGTGCTCGCAATATTAAAGTTTGTGATTTAGTCAAATTATATTGTGAAAAATGCCCATTAATAATGATAATACATGAAAAAGAGACCACATCTTCAATAAAACAGAGCCTCATAATGCTTTCATAAAAACAGCTTTCAAGCTTATATCTAAAATATTCTGGAATAAAAACGAAACTGCAAAATTCTAATGCACCGAAACTATTCCAACACACTAGAGAGAATATTATTCTCTCTCAGAGAAAAGTGTTGGGAACAACAAAAATTCAACACATATTAGATATTATCTCTCTCTCATCCCGCTTCTATAAATTCTTTAATCTCTTATCCCAAAAACAAAACACACACAAACATACATGTTTATATAAACATATATATTTATACACAATTATACCTCCAACAGAATGAACATTTCCGATTCACAGTTAATACTAAAAGAACCCTGTGACCTAATTATGCAAATTGGATCATTGAACATAAAATAATAATTTCAACATTCCATAACTGATGGCATATTTTTCATTATATAAACAATTCATTAATTTAATTTGACCCTCGAGTCAGTCATACGTAATCCACATAACATTAGTTTCACCGCTTACCAGATACCATGCCTTCGCTTTTCATTCGTTTATTTATTAACTTCTCGTTCTTCCTCATTTAGCAGGAATTTACATGAGGAATTAAATTTTGCTCGCTCAAGCGGAGGAAGAATGCTATCTTATCTCGTCATATTTTTAACGTCGGCATTTAATTGAATTCTTATATCCACAACAGAAAAAGACGGATAACTAAATAAAACCCACATTAACTTCACCTAGTTCTCTTATACCATCAGTATTTATAATATGCAAACAACTAAATTTTTTGCAAATAAAAATCGTTATGAACTTGTTTTCCTCTTTAAGAGTTCATTCTACCCATCAAACGCATCTTCATCTTCAAAGTTTATCCATTTTACCGTGAAATCATTCATCATCACTTACTTTTTTCATCTCTTCTTTGGGAGTCCTCTTAAATCACGCCACCAGACTACTGAGTCTTGTGAGAGGCTCAATTGAGGAGCCTAATGAGTGATGACGAGCGTCTAATCAGTAATTACCATTGGCGTCGCCTGAGACGACATTTCAGTAGGTTTTGGAACCTTCTGATAGATGGGAGCTGAACAAATTCCAACTTGAACCACTGACGCAAAATCACCTTTTAGCAAAAAATTATAAAAATCTGTAGGACAAAATTTCTAAAAAGAAAAGGACAACTAAGAAAAGCAGCACCTATGAGGTAAGTAATACAAGCATCACTTATGAGAGACAGAAAACGGGAAGAGTAAAAAAAAGTGGGCTACTGTTTAACATGCCAGAGACATGCGATTTGCCGTTGAAAGGGGATCTTCTTGCCATCCCAGAGAACATAATTTTGTACTAATTCATCATTTCCGAGAGAAAATTAATAATTAGATCTGTATTTTCCATATTCAAAAATCTAATGATAGGTACAGTTCCGGACAGTTCCACCGGGTCCAGTTTCCAGAGCAGGAAAGGTTTGCACCAGGATTTGTGTTGGTAGCCCTCACGAGAAAGGTAAATGGAGGTTGAGTAGCCTTCACACAGATGGTGGCTGAGTGGTGGTGGATGTATAGAGGTGTAATTATATTTGTAAACTACTTTGGTTCAGTTACTTTCCTCAATCCTTCGTCTGTTGGTCTGAATTCGTTTCAGCAAGTGTTTTGTCATAAAGGCATCATTTAATTACCTTTTAGAACTTTTAGTGTATTATACATAAAAAAAATAAAACTTTCCTTCAAGGGAAAAGATCTTACAGAATACAGACGATGACTATGGTTTCCTTTGAGAACTTCCGCCACACTTATCTATACAAAAATATGTGCAAGCTAACCTCGTTGGTAAGACTTCAGGAGTGTCTTCCCTCCGCTAACGAGGTCAGAACAAGGTTGTTTTCGCCTCCTGGTTATTTGTATGGCTATCAGTACAGCATAAGGTTAATATCTTTTAAACGATTTCAATGAAATTCCCTTGGCCAATGTCTTATCGTTCAAGAAGAAATCTTAAGATAATGGTAGGGCTCGGGTCAAGCTGAGTTTCAGGAAGCCTTGAGGAATTATCAACTCCAGATTCTACAGTCTATCTCCTAAAAGTCCATACAGTATCCATCTTGATATCAAAAATGTGCTTTGATGCAAATTATAAAGTAAAAAAAATAATTTTAAGTGATGTACCATAATTAGAGGCATTACGTGACGATATAGGAAACATACTGCTAAAAGGTTGTATAAAAATTAATTTGTGTTTATGTCTACATATATATAAACACACACATATGTATTGTATATATATATATATATATATATATATATATATATATATATATATATATATATATATATATATATATATATATATGAGAGAGAGAGAGAGAGAGAGAGAGAGAGAGAGAGAGAGAGAGAGAGAGAGAGAGAGAGAGAGAGAGAGAGAAATTAATGCTTGGAATTCTTTCTCCTAATCATATCATCTTAAAAATACCCTTAACGTCATTTTTTCCCCTAGAATAAAGTACTGCTTTAATTTGGGAGCCCTCAGGCCACAAAATAGCAACCCTCGGCTCCGTAACTGAACCACCCTGAGAAACAAATAGTCATTCGACGTTCTCTAAAATGTTAGCATTTGTTACCAATTCATAGACTAATTCCGAACACTAATATCACAATGACAGCAACGATAATAATGGTAATGATAAAGCATGATATATATATATATATATATATATATATATATATATATATATATATATATATATATATATATATATATATTACACATAAATATATATGCAAATATATATATAAATAAATATATATATATAATATATATATTTATGTATTTGCATATATATTTATATGTATATACATAGTATATATTTATATATATATTTGCATATATATTTGTGTATATATATAATCATATATATATACTGTATATATAATGAGAGAGAGAGAGAGAGAGAGAGAGAGAGAGAGAGAGAGAGAGAGAGAGAGAGCAATCAAAGCTGAACACAGTTACTGATTTGTCGAAAACGAGATTAATTATAAAATTTTTTAAGGTTGCTTACGGTACTTGGCAATTTAATAAACTACATGCTCGAAGTAGGATATGGCATAATTTAATACCCTGCTTAGACTTTAGACTTGTATTCAGTTGACATGGAATCGGTCCTCTATCTTGTAAAGTTGGTAGGCAATAACTTAAGTGACCACAAACACACACACACACACACACACCTTCAGGGCTACCAACACAAATCCTGCCACAAACCCTTCTCGCTCGGGAAACTGGACCCGGTGGAACTGTCCGGAACTGTACACTAAATTGTTGATGAACTAGGAGAATTCAATATTGAACTAGAAATTCACAACATACTTGAAACAGAAAAGGTATTCCGGGCGATTTTTTTGCAGTTATGAGGGTTTATAGTGCAGGAATTTCAAGCCATTTGACAGTGCCTGTAAAGATAAGTACTGCCTGCACTAGTGGGAAATTTCTTGTAAAAACTAAGTGCGGCCAGTCTGAAGACCAAAGACTTTCAGCTTAACTTCGTCACCTTGAAAATAATAACTAAGCTCACAGCTGCTCACACTGCGTTTATGATTACTGTCAACTCGGCGTCGTTCTGTTTCGCATAGCTTCAAGGTTTAATTACTTCTCGCCAAAAATGGAAAGGAAAATATGAATGTAACCACCATCATTAAAATGAGTAACTTTACTAGTGGAACTGAAAGCAAATATTGATCAATATGGCTAAAAACAAAGCAAGGGTGGCGTCTACCCACGGCAGGTAAAGGCAGAATACCAAAAAAGTCGAGCAGTGAGAAGTGGTTCACAAACTCTATGCATAAAAAGTAGGGGAAAAACAACCAAGACCGGGAGAGCCATTAAATCGTCAGGATGGGAAATCGAGTGCAAGGAATGGCGTAGAAAGCAGTATAATTTTAATGTTGTATATGGGGGTATAGAGGCAAGATCTAACATTAAAATTCTGGAATGGTGCATCTCCTTGAGTGTTGGCGACGAAAGTTAAGATGTTTTTTAGGAAAATCTTACCAAAGGGCACCGGCTGAATCACAGCCTGAATGGGCACGCTTAACAAAAAGATAAACAACAACACGATCCCAGGCTATTTGCTAAAATATAAACGCGCACATCCTGTAAAGTGTATTCTTAAATGATAAAGACACCTTTTCAAACGTCCGTGTTGTGGAAATTAGAGTAATCGTACTTCCACTTTTCAACTCAGGAGTCTTTTCTGGCTTCATTACATCGAACTGTCCAAATTTCAACAAACGAGACTCCGGCGACCTCTGGGGAATAGTCCATTATTTCATTTAATTAATTTACTTTTGTCTTAGAATCACTGTAAATAAGAGATTAAGTTTCATCCCTCAAGTGGTTTGAACAAGCGTACAGCAACGTATGTGCCTACCCACAGTTGGCTTCAACATGAAAAAGTGATTTACAATATCTTCTATACTGGTGTGTGAAATGAAATAGCTTTCTATGCCAGTAATATTGAAGCCGATACTGGGTATGCACATAGGTTGCTGTGTTTTTGTTCAAACCCTTGAGGGCTGGAACTCATTCTCATTTAAATGCCAGTTACATTAACATTTGGGCATTATATTGGCCGTTCCATTAACATTTCATTTATAAAGAACATATGCATACTTATGAAGTATACTTTATATAGCTTACATGGTGAAAATATAAAATATAATGACCGCTCTCTCTCACTCGCTCTCTCTCCTGATACAAAGGGATTTTGTTTCCCCCATTCCAATCTGCAAAAGACAACTCCTTGCTAGCCTTTTCGGAGAATCTAACTCAATAGAGCTTTTCTGAGCCCCCTACTGACGTTTAGGAGGCTACGGCTGCATCGGAGTGTTGAATGGACACCAACTTACAATTACATTAGTATTTCTTTTCAGCTTTTCGTCCGCCTTTTGGGGATAAAAACTATGAATCTATCTATATGTCACCAACAGAACCCTAATTCTCAGAGAATGACGGGATAACACAATTGGCTGAAGACTGTTTTCGACAGTTTTCTGTCTTAGAAGAATATTGTACTTCATAAAAAACACCACTTGTATTATCCAGACTGAAGAGACGTTACGACCTGAAACTTTAATTAAATTATACTCTATTCCTCAATCTTGTTTTATTGTATTTCATTTCAATTCGATAATTCCACAATGTGGTCAACACGGAACTAATGAGTTTCACTACAACAGACTCACAGGGACGATTATTAAAGGCTACGGAACATTAACTGTTACCTCTAGGTCTCTACTATCAAGCTAACAACCATTATCATCAGTGCGCACTGTCACAAACCAAGAGACAATCAAATTTAATGACCTCTGGTGGTGGTGTGATTACTTCTTAACGAACTGTGTACATTATATATGTGAAACCCCAAGGATACCAGGTTTACCCTTCATGGGTGTGCATTTAATACGCACGCACACATATACAGTATATATAGTAATATATATATTTTGTATTATATATATATATATATATATATATATATATATATATATATATATATATATATATATATATATATATATATATATATATATATATATATATATATCTTTCCTGCCCAAAAGACCAATTTCCAAGCAAACAACTTAGCAACTGGATCTCATTTATTAAATATTCACATCAAGTTGTTCAGAGTTTCCTTGTATAAGATTTCGTTACCTTAAAAAGGGAATATCAGTGTTACAAAGAAAAAATATGGATATGCATTGCTTTTTATATAAAAATATATTTATTTTCGTAAAATAAAGCCGGTTACAAAGAACAATAAGAACAATCACTGCCACATTCATACATTAAACGCTGACTCAAGGATGTCGCCCCTGTGCGGTAAATCCCCCACTTCATCCTCTTCACACATACACACAGGAGGCTCATCAGCAGCACATGTAAACTCTTACAAAAACTCTAAGCTATTGCCTCTACCTTAAACACACCCCTACACTTAAAAAACCTGTCACTACATCTATCTGACCATCAATAGGTCTTCCTTTCCTCCTCCACCTAACACTTCCGAATTATAGACTATCTTTCACCATCCTATCACCCTCCATTCTTTCAATATGAACTTATTATTTCAAAATACTATGATTCATCCTCTACACCATGAACCGTTTTATCACGTCTACGTACTTCCATTTTTCTCACCTCATTACTTCTTCTTATACTTCACATGCTACGCAAACAGTTCCTCTAAACAGCTTCATACTCTTAGTGTGTATGTGTGTACGAGTGCTTACCCGCACACACACCCTTTATACCCACACACACACACACAACACAAACACAAACATATATATATATATATATATATATATATATATATATATATATATATATATATATATATATATGTATGTATGTATGTATTATATACACATTGTGTATAAATTTTATACATAAATCGCGAAAACCTATTCTTCGTCTGATTTCAAACAAAGCACAGGAAAACTTTGAATCAAGTGTATAAGCACGCATGAGAGAGAGCTCAAGATATACGAAAGAAGACAAAATGCCCACATGAAGACCACTTCATGGCCTCACCGTCAAAAATACCTTCTTCAACCTACAATCTAAAAGATTGTAGGTTGAAGCGATGACCGTCAAAATCTTCCGATCAGAAGAAAACGACTATACTGTATACACCAACTTCCGGAGGGGATATAAAAACGCGATTTTCGCAACAAGGCACGTTGGTGTTTCTTCTGACTCCTAATCAACAATTGCCGTCTCCAGTGGGTCGGAAGGAAACTCCTCCTAAACATTTGGAAACTTCGTTAAAAGGAGGTACTTCCACTTGGTGGGGAATAATGGAGGCAGGCGAGAGGAATGTTGCAGAGTTTAAAGATCTGGCAATTTGAAATAACCTCCAACACTGCCTTTCCTTGTGTGCGGCTGATTGAAAAAAAAATTCAAGCGTTTAAGAAACACGACATATTAGATAAACAATTAACTACGTTTGACTCAAAGGCATAGAGATACTCTTCTATAAGTAACTACTGAAAAGAAAAATATCTGTTCTTCAGAATTTGTAAGCTGAAATGATTTACATACAATGTGAACGCTTAAATGACAAACATTATAATGTCCCATTATGCTTCTTGCTGAATACTAAACAATACCCAGATATTAGATATGAATTTGTAAAAAATCAAAATAAAGATAAATAAATAACAACAACAATAACATAGACCGCTTTAAATTCTTGAAGCCAACACTGCATTCCACGAACTACCGTCCACTGCAAATGAAGGTCCGAGTTCCTCCTTCACTAATTTCTCCTGGTTGGTTTTCTGTCAGAAATTACCCCAGATCAAAGGTCAAGTTAATGAAGAAGAGAAGAAAAACATTAGATGTGGGTGTGGGGTGTGTTTGTATGAGAGAGAGAGAGAGAGAGAGAGAGAGAGAGAGAGAGAGAGAGAGAGAGAAATGGATGTGGATGTGTGTTTGTATGAGAGAGAGAGAGAGAGAGAGAGAGAGAGAGAGAGAGAGAGAGAGAGAGAGAGAGAGAGATGGATGTGGGTGTGTGTTTGTATGAGAGAGAGAGAGAGAGAGAGAGAGAGAGAGAGAGAGAGAGAGAGAGAGATTTCTGGGACTTACACTGTCCTTGAGCGAGCAATGTTTTCAACTAAAAAGAGAGTCCCTATTACGAGCAATAAATGTACAAAACCAGAGCGAAAAAATGAAAAAAATAAAATCAATGTCATTAAAATCTATTTTCGAAATTTTCCTAATCAGTAATGGAAACTACTATCATCAGCATCTACCTCACATAATTTGTTTAATAAAATGGGTTCCATAAATATCCGAGGCTATCACAGCACAAATAACTATACTGATTATATTTATATCCGACGCTATCACAGCACAAATAACTATACTGATTATATTTATATGAAGTATGTATATATGATGGACTATTGATTTTTATAACAATTATACCACTAAGGCTTGTTTACTTTATAAAAGCTGTCCTATAATAATAATAATAATAATAATAATAATAATAATAATAATAATAATAATAATAATAATAATAATAATAATAATAATAATATTTTATTGAAAAAAATGGCAGTTTTCAACGAATTAATCTTATACAGGTTTTTTTCAATTCTCCTGACAATTCGTTTTTCTGACTCATCTAGTGTGTTGAGTAGAATTCCAATATTCATATTTGTCTAAATTGGGATATTTGTCAAAGACTGTTTTATGAAAAATATTATATTTTGCTTATATCTTGTACACTGGAATTCTACTCAACAACGTAGCTGCGCCAGAAAAACGAATTGTCGGGAGAATTGAAAAAACCCTGTATAAGATTAATTCGTTGAAAACTGCCATTATTTTCAACAAAACATGCATCAAAGAAGGTCTACTCCCTGCATATACAAAAATAATAATAATAATAATAATAATAATAATAATAATAATAATAATAATAATAATAATAATAACCACGAAAATAAAGAAAAACTACAGATAAAACTTTAATCCAATTAATTTTTTTTTTAATTATAACCAGTCTCTTCCCGTCCACATGAAGTATGAGAAATCTATTCTACAACAGCAATGCTAAATGAATGAACGGAAATTTTTAATATATATTTACAACGGCTTTTCTACTGAATACTGTAACTTGCTAAAAAGAAAAACGAACTTCTCGATGGTTTTCTTTCTCGCGTTACAAAAATCAAAGTTAAAATATACCTTTAGAGGCATTTGAATGCAATCTCAACTCCAATATGCAGTCAGATCGCTGAAAATGGAAGTTGAATGAGTTCTCGAAAGCTCCCGACTGTATTTCCAACTTTGATTTTTGCAATACTCTAAACTAAAACAGATATCGATTTTAATATTAGTATTATTGCTGGTATTATCATTACGTTTTAATATTATTATTGTTTGTATTATTATTTTAGCGCTCTGAATAATAATAATAATAATAATAATAATAATAATAATAATATTTTTATTATTTTTACTATTATTATTAGTACTGTGGCACTGACAAACCCACCGTTGCATCCAGATGCGCTGCGCTATGTGCAGTACAACGCACCACACTAAAACCAACAATGTTATCAATTATGAATTATTTTTAACAAGACTGCTCGTCCCATTTCTAAAACCCCATCGGCCCATCCAAAGGATTTGTCCTTGCAAGAGAGACGAAAACTGAAGCAAGGCCAGTCAGAGAAGTTGGAAAGCTAGGTGGGTTGATAGGAACTGGATATATGGATCTGAAAGTATATAATAATTCTCGACTGATTTAGAAGTCTTTGTTAATATTTATCAGCGAATTTGGTACGTGATTTACGGCTGCAAGCTCTGTAAAATGTCGGTATAAATGTCTACTAAAGCTATATGGTGATTGCTTTAATCAGACAAGTGGAAAAAATCTATCAATGCCAGCGCTCAATAATTTCTCTCCTTGTATACCGTTGCGTGTATAGCACCTATTCATAAAGAAAAATGACAGGTATATGTCTATGCATCAGTTTGTGCATATAATAACGATTCAGTTCAAAACTGAACTTCGCAACATCCGTTTCTCAGTTGGGGAAAATATATTGCAAATTTGCCTACAAAAAGGATAATCAAATTTATGCTTCGCCATGATTCGTTGTATGAAAAAGACGTTCTCAACAAGCTATATTCAAGTCAATCGAAATTATTTTTTGAACGAATACAGGAAATATAAAGGAACTGATTTCCATCGGAAATCAAAGGAGTGAACAAAAATCTATAAATCAGAGTGTTTTCCTTAGTCTTGGATATCACTGCTGAATTCTTAATCCCCTTAAGACATTGTTGCAAAGTAAATAATCTTTTTACTAAGGATAAACAACTACAGTAACAACGGCAACGGGAACATCGTTAATAATAATCATAATTTAGTTTGAAAATAACCATAATGCATAAGAACACCCTTATTCGTTATAAAGTAAATCACTGGTTATGATGCAGTACAGCTGTCGAATTTATGACATGGTAAAAATGTATTCAAATCCGAAATATAACAAAGGTGTTGACAAATTCTATCCGTTGACATTTATAACCCTAAAAGACCAATACATTCATCAACCATTGTACGTAAATTACACACAAAACGAAATGACATGTTTTAAAACATCCTCACAATAATAATTTTTGTCGAAATGTTAAAAATACACCTGTTATAGTTCTAGAGGATGCGGGAAAGTCAAGAAGATTAACCCAACCCCTGCTAAGCATTTACAGTTAATTATCAAAAGTGGTGAAACTTGTCCACTGTGAAATCTGTAGTACCCTCATATCCAGTCGCTCATATTCCTGTCATTTTGGTTGACAAGTAGACCACGTTTACCTCTTAGTTTGTGATAGTGACCCAACGCACCCAGTTATGGGATCAAAACGTGAATTCACTGCTATTCCATTTTTTCTGTGGCTAAATTTTCAAGCACAAGGATATCTGCGGGTATGTAAAATGTTGTGTAAAATAAAAAATGGGTTTTACAGTTAGATCCTATAAAGCCCTTCGGCTCCCCAGCGAAGGTTGAATATTGTTTCTGTCGATCATCCTGGTGCATATGAGCAGAAATGTAATATTTTAGCTGTATAAAGAGAAGAAAGACCAACTGTGCATTTTGTGTGAATATTACCAGACGATATAAATTTCTCTATTCTATATGAATGTTATATTCCACCAGCCATAAATAGCAGAAGGAAGTAGTTTTGAGAGGATAACAAAAATCCTTTTTGGGCATTATGAAAATTTAAGGATTTTCATGTCTTATTTAACAATGGTCTCATACATTTTTCCAACAAACAGGAACTTGAACTTTTCTCACCGAATGACCCTTCATGCAAGCCAAGTGAATAATTCCGTCCTTCTGCATATAACGCGAAATACACAGTCGAGGTCATGACCCCACGCATCTAGTTGTCTCATTAGCCCATGCGCCAGATTAAGGGTTAAAAAAAATCTCTTCCGTAACCTAAATCCATTTTATCCATTTCATTTTGTCAACTATAAATCTGTTAATGTATACACTTATTAATCTTATAAAAAAGGGAACATTGTGCACATCCAGTCTTCAAGACTCAAGATTAGGTTCCAGATAAGAGTGTGACGAAATTAAACTCAAAGGCGGTTTCATTTCCGCTGGTTCTTTTGACGCTGTGCAATTCTGATTCTATTTGACAGATAGAGAGAGCACTTCGGCTGCATTCTGGGGAAAGGTAAAAACAGTAACAATCCTTGTCTGGACCTGAATTACTTTAGAACAAAGTGGTGATTCTAAGGCTGTGGTATTTAATATTTCACCAACCAAGAGCAAGTCTAAAGTAACTGGACATTAGCTTATGAAAGACATTCGATTAAATAATACCAAAACATTGCTGAAAAATTGGAAGGAAGAGAGGAGAGAAACAGGCTGAAGAAATAGTCTCATTATTAGATATTATGAATAAGAACAATTAGTTTGACAACATACAAGAGAGGACGACAGGGTTACAAAAGCAAATGAAGATGGGGGGAGGGGTTGAGTCACCAAAAAAAAAAGGAAGCAAACATGAGGAGAGAAAATGTAAGACGTCACTGGTGAAAAACAGGGCCTTCGGAACACCCCTTAAATTTGGATGAATGGCCAATCAAACTGCTCTTCAGAATTGAGAATAAATGGAAAAGACGATACAAAAATAAATCCACAGCTCATAAACAGCGTTACCGGCTGTGATCAATTGTCAAGGGTTTGTCTCAATTGGTTGCCACGAGGCCCAGCAACACCCTACTTGAAAGATTAATTATCTAAGCTCGTTTGTAATGATGACATTAAAATGCCAATATCACCCACACCTCAATATTCAAGGCCATGCTATGCTCCTCGATCTTGAATATTACAGGGTGCCCTCGCTACCTCTCTCTTTATAGCTTCGCGGCGTGGTGGTAAGCACAGTCAGCTCACAAACTGGGAGGCCAGAGTTTGATTCCCAAATCTGACGATGAAGGACGAATGACCGCATTTCAAAAATCCAGTGTGCCTCTGTAGACAGCACTGGACTATTTATTTCGTTGCTGATCGACTGTTGTGGGTCGCAAACGGGGTGGAGAGAGGTGAGGATATTCATCCGACGTTAGCATTTACTGCTGTCAAACTATATATTATCAAAAAATGCTAGAAGCACCATTCACACGAACTCCTCTCGCTCTCTCAAGCTCCGGTTCTTTGTTAATTTTAAAGAGCCCTGAATCTGAAATCGAGTTTAATGTTAAAGCCCTTCTCTCTAAGTACCATATTTACATCTTTTGTACATGACAATGAGCATGAGTAAGATATTCAATATCCACTCTATTAGGAGAATGGAATCATAGCAGAAACAGGAAAAATGTATTATAAATGCTTGCCATTCAAAATGATACAAATGCAAAGCATACATAGTTTCAATGGACCCCTTTCAAATAACCATATTAGAGCAGCATCAAGAGTTTATGGAATTTGGGTCAAGATCATTAAAAACACATCACCAAAATCCAAGTAAATTTCATGTAGGTAAAATGGAATGGTTTAGTACAAAATGCCCATCAAATTCCCCTAACAAATGATATCAACAAAACCTTTCACTTAAATAAAGAACAGGCAATCATATCTTTAAACATTTCAGAGGGGTTCAACTGGGAACAATAGTAGAGACACGATGCACACACGAAGAGCTCAAAATAAATAAATGAACAACAAAGAAGCTTAAAGTAGAAATAATGGGCATCCACTCTGACACAAGGCTTCAGTTCTATGAGAGAGAGAGAGAGAGAGAGAGAGAGAGAGAGAGAGAGAGAGAGAGAGAGAGAGAGAGAGAGAGGGGGGGGGAACTAAACCTGTACAAATTCAGCAACTACTCCAACCACCAAATTAACATTTTAAATGTAGTAAAATGGAAGCAATTCTAGATAATCCGTCCGCTGAAGAACATCAACATCTGTAGCAACTTTTACATCAACACATAATCACAAGCACAATAAAGATAAATTGTTAGCGCCCTCGCCTTTCGCCCGAGTCCTCGGCACGATCCTGATGAGAGGTAGAAATTTTTAATAATAATAATAATAATAATAATAATAATAATAATAATAATAATAATAATAATAATAATAATAATAATTATTATTATTATTATTATTATTATTATTATTATTATTATTATTATTAACGACCACTCTAACAAAATTCGGATCCTCCATGACAAACTCTCAGGGCGTCCCATAAAGCAAAAGGGAACTTGGCATAAACTGACGTATATTTTTAAGGTGTGTTTTAATCAGTAATCAAACAAACATCCAAGGAGCCATGGCGTGGTGGACAGTATGCGTACGAATGGCAGTGGGGAGAGGGGTAGTGCCTAAGGAGGGGGATAGGTAGGACTACCCCGAGGGTGTATATTCACCTAATGTATCTTATAAGACCAGCTGCCTCTGCCAGCTGCATCCTGAAAAATATCTTTATAAGAAAGTAGATTTCTTTTATCCCTCCAGAAACATTAAGGTTCTCCCACACTCGCCACAATGAGAAATGCAAAACCACAGGTTTGTGATCAAAGTTAACCTTTATCACAACCTCTATCATCGAAAAAAGAAAAGAGTAGAAGAGAAAAGCAAATAAATACGTCAAGACACTTGAGGCCATCTGAGCTCTCGGATGAGCTTCAATTCACTTGAGTTTCAGCATCAACGACTCTTAATTCTGGAAGAGGCTTAAAATTGTGATGTGACAAGTTCCACGTTCTGTGACACCACGTCCTCCAAAGGAAACTGACGTGCAACTCAATTCAACATACATACAAGTCATCTGATCATTCTTAATGGCATTTCCAGGATGATCTGGAAACAACAACTCTCAAAGTATGAAGAGCAATACAATTTCTCTATTAGATTTAAGTAAAATCTGTATTTTCGACATCAAAAACCAACGACGAGATTCTGATATTAATAAAAACGGTAAGTGAAAGCCTAACCCAAATTGCAAGCTCTAATTTCTTTCCCTTTGAAAGTTGAAAGCAACTTCTCAATCCACACGTGTGGTGTGCAGACAATCAAGTACAGTATATATACAGCACAGAAGTAGCATTTTATTTAGGTACAAAAAAAAACCTTTTCTTGCGTATTGCTTTCCCGATATTCAATTTCTAAGGCACCACTGAAGGGCAGGCAGGTGTTTTTCTCCTACTGCCTTTATTTTCTCTCTCTTCAATCGCTTTATTTCTCGGTGACCCTAAATAGTTAAGACCCACCTGGCTATCCAGATGGATTGTCAAGCTGGTGATGGATGGCATCCGATGGCGTTACGAACATTAATGGTATGGCTATTCAAAATAAATTAAACATTCTTCACACCTAATCCACGAATATCGTTATAATTCAACAAAGGACGTCATTTTTACTTGTTTACTGATTTATTTACTCTTGCTTTTTAAACGCATTTAACTATGTATCTCAGGTTTTATTTTGTTATTCTAAACAGTGAATGCATTTTTTTTTTCACTTTTCAAATATAAAGGATTTTTTCTTGTTTACAAAGAAATAACTGACACACCATAATAAAATTCATACATGCCATGTACGAAACAGCAATATATACTTCATGAAACTTAAGAATGATATGCATATAACTGAACTTAGTGAAATTTGGCCATAACTTAGCCACGTTATGGTGACGAAGAAAAATCTCTGAAATCTGTATGTATGTATTTACGTGACTTCACTGGACAAAAGAAATGAAATGACAAGTAATGGATTACAGGACTATGACCAAATTCATCGTTAGCAGATTAACAAAGCGTAAATCTCAAAAACAAATCCAAGCACCCAAAAACTCTGATTAATGCAAAAGAAAAACAAGTAAAAAATGCGCCGAAGTTTCTTCGGCGCAATCATGTTTTCTGCAAATCGTATAATGCTGTATGAGCCGCGGCCCATGAAACTTTTAGGCACGGCCCGGTGGTGGCCTGTCCTAGAGCGTTGCCAGGCGCACGATCAGGGCTAACTTTAACCTCAAATAAAATAAAAACTACTGATCTACTAATGCTAGAGGGCTGCAATTTGGTATGTTTGATGATTGGGGGGTAGATGATAAACATACCAATTTGCAGCCTTCTAGCTACAGTACTTTTTAAGATCTAAGGGCGGAGAGAAAAAATGCGGACGGACAAAGCCGGCACAATAGTTTTCTTTTACAGAAAACTAAAAAAGGGGGGCAGATATCTTTGTAAATGTATTCCTTCGAGATGACTTATTTAAACTAACTTTGTACTCTGTCCTTCTACTGCCTGCCTCACTTCAGCTATAAAATAAATAAATAGCTCAAATTTATAACCAAGCAATATCTAAAATCTGTTTTTAAATAGACTTTAACAGCAAAGAGTAATAGAATTTTTTCTAACGAATAATCAAAATTTCACTTTACGTGATTGTAATGAATACTGACTGGAACTGGAATATAAAATTTAGGCCAGGTCATTCAGCGCTGAAAGGGAAATAGAGAGTAAAGAAGGTTATAAAGGAGGAAAACCTCCTAGCAGTTGCACTATGAAACACTGATAGGAGAGGTGGAAAGTCAGATGGAAGAAAGACAATATGAAGAGAAGTACAGCGAAGGAGGTGAACAGTGATGCCAAGGAGGTAGAGTATCACTGAGTTTGACGATAAGCCAACACAGCTCCTTACACAATACCTGCACCATCTATTTACAGAGGAAAAAAAGACAATAGACGTAGTTTTTCTTATATAAGATCAGTATTCAATACAGTGACGTATGTGGTTTGCATAGTTACAACAACTTGAAGAAATCTTTTGATATAGCCTTAGTAACACACACAACAGGATCATTCCGACCAAACTGGTCATAGAAACTGAGAGTCAATTATATGTACGTCGGAAAACAAAGAAAAATGGGAAGGAAGAGAGGAAAGAGATAAAAGATATAGCAAAATGAAAGCTTTAAAATGCTCTTGAACAAGAGATTAACGTGTGAAAAAGATCGACAATAGAGAGCAAATAAGAAAAATTACAACAATAAATAAATATTTGTTATACTAAAGTCTGAAATCCGTTAAGCGCAAAAGTACAAAATGCAGTGTAATAAACAATGAATCATAAAATCTCTTGTTTCTTTCGTCTGTTCCAGAATTCTTTTAGTTACATAAGGATTTTTTTTTAACCGAGGAACTCATTTTGTACCCAAAACGAAATTTATAACTGTTGCAAGTTTTAGCATTAAGTAGTTTGGTTTTTGTCCCAGTGACCCTGTAAAGCGAACAACGACAAGAAGGCCGGTTCAGTACTGGAATCCGTATTCCAACATTTTATTGAAACGCTCCAAGAGCATTCTACAAAAAATTCCGCCATGAAGTGAGTAATCTGAGTGAAGTCTTCAAGTTTGTTATAGTATGACCTTGTGTTATTAATATCTGGGTATAGCAGTGCTTTGGAAGATCAGTTTTACTTCAAATGTATAACAGAATGAGTTTGTGCACGTAAATAGTTCTAGCCTTGTACTTGCATAAGTACTGGACCCTGCTGTATTTCTAAGTACAGTACCTTGACTTACTATTGTAATGACCAGGGTATTTGAGGTTTACTGTGTGAACCTGAATAGCCCTATAAATATACTGTAACTAAATTTAAGTCATTTGATTAGTTGTAATGACCAGGGTATTTGAGGTGTACTCAACAACTGCACTGTTGATTGGGAGAATCCAAGTTTACCGGGGTTGGAGGTAGCTAGAATCTATTTTAATGTCTTTTTGCGACTGGAACTGTTATTGTTTAAATATATAATGAAGAAACTGATATAGATATGGTTTTTGAAGTTGTCACTATATTTCTTTTTCTTTCGTTGTTAATTTAAGCTGAGTGAGTGCTAGTTTACCTGGGTTAGGTTAGGTTTAGGTTCAGTCTCAGACTATGCATATTTTCAATAATATAGCCTTGGTTATTCTGTTAAGTTACTAAAAGTGAAAATCCTATTTCTCGCCCTATACTGGAAGAAGTTCAACATAATTTTACCGCTAACTTCAAAGTTAAATTTCGGTTTTAATGCTTTGTCCTATAAATCATTTCTTGAAAAATAAAAATATGTCATACTTCTTTAACCTACTTATTCCTAACTTGGTAGCCTTTGGTCCTGTCCACATGAGGGGCAAGTGCCAAACGGTTATATCCATTACCAAATCACATTACAGTACAAACGTTTACAAGGCGGGGTTCGGCCACTAGCACGATGGTATCATAAATGGGAACCTTAACCTTCCTATCTCGCCAGTCCACAAACCTGTGGGCTAAAGCCTGGTGGTGTTTGTAGCTCCTTTTCAAGACAAGTTAAGACTAAAAGTGGGTTCTTCTTTACTCATTCTGAAAAGTAAGGCCAAGGCAACAGTGGCAAAACAGAGCACTGATGATCGGGACTCCACTGTGCAGTTTTCTCTAAAGTTTCTTCGGAATCCAAAAAAGGTAATACAGCCAAACCTTTGGGGGCAACCACGCCACTGACATTGGGCTTAGGAAAACACCAGACCTCTTTCAAGACCTGATCAGGTTCCCAGCATTCTACTTCTTTGGGAAAGGGTTAAGAGTCTTCCCGGTCCTTTCAGTCTTCCAACCAGGATTTGGCCAAAAAGGGAGGCAAGACAAAGAAGAGAGGAGGAAACTAAAGTACACAAAGCTCCTTTCCCACTGCCACAAGTAGGGGGATACCTATCACACTATTGGGCAATCTGACAGCAATGGGGCAGAGCCTTGGGTAGTTTTTATTCTTCAGGATGTTTGAAGACTTCCTTTTAAGGACTGACTCTCTCTCCCCTTCTAACAAAGAGGACAAATTATTCATTTGACAGATCTGAAAGAGGCATATTATCATATACTCATCCATCAATGTTCTAAGAAATACCTCTGTTTCATTTGCAACATGACAATATCTGTTCAAAGTGCCTGTTTCAGACTGTTGTCTTTCCTACTGGTGTTCAAATGAAATCCGTCATTTGCAGTGCCTTATTGATTGGTTGATCCACTGTCCTCCGAGACACAAATCTCTGGATCTACTTCTCTCCTTTTGCTGCAATTCGTGGATTGTGATAATACTGGAGAAGTCCAATCTCGCACCAAAACAACTAATGAAGTAACCCCAGGTCTATCCACCTCCGCTACTTCAGTGTTATCTGGGAAAACACCACAAGATAAAAAGACTTTGCTTTATCAAACGCACAATATATCTACAGCAAATGAACTTGAGATGAACTTACGGAAAACAGAAATAATGAGAAGAGAGCATGTGCAAAGGGACAACATAACATTAAAGGAGAGAGCATTAATGATATTGTTTTTCAATATTTAAAAACAATGATATCCAATACAGATTTTCTTGAGTAGGAGTTTAGAGAAAGACTACAAAGGGGAAATCAAACAATGGGCAGCCTGAATAAGATTTGGTAGTCAGACTGGAATTCCAAACAAAAGTAAGATTATATATTGTCTAGTGTGATCCGCTTTCCTAAACAGACATCAATCACGGTATGATAATGAATTCTACTACATCTAAAAGATATTGTAGAGTTGACAATTATGTTTAAAAAGAATGTTTAAAAAGAAAATCAGGAATCAAATGGCTGGATAGACTGAGAAATGATGTTGTAAGGAAAATTGCATAAGAACCATAATGTAGATAAGATAATCAAAATAAAGGGTGATAGAAAAGGCTTGGACATACTCTTTGCAACAACCTAGATAGAATAGGACGTGATAGTCAGTTTAGTTACTTAAGGCACCAGAAGAGTTGGAAGACTTGCAGAACTATGACATGGGAGGTTGGGGCAAGTGAAGATTTGTATGTAGGAGTGAAAGTGCAGGAAAGGCATGAGTGGCGGATTTAACGACGATTATATGTATATATATATATATATATATATATATATATATATATATATATATATATATATATATATACATACATACATACATACATGTATATATACACATATATTATATATTATAAATATCACTTTTACTGGCTTAGGATCCAATTACTATACAGTAGTTCTTGCTTTTACTGTTTAAAACTTGACTATTTTTTCACTCCTCCATCGGGCATTTTTTTTTATTACATTAAACTGGCAATCTTTCCATCATGAAATTAATCATCTTTCAGCATATTTTACGAATAACTTCTTCCGTATGCTCGTTAATATACAATTCGCTAATATCACCAAACCTTCTACAGTTCCGAAATTAGCTTTTCATGGCAAATTCGCTTCTGTATATGATTCTTTTTGACAAAAGGTTTGCACATATTGTTCACAAACTTTATGGTGCCATTAGCCTAAAATTAATCACAAAAAATCCATTACCAAGAGTTTCTTTTTTAATACAAGGATCGATTAAATCCACTTTTAAGTTCTAACGTGGTATACATGTATACCTGCCCTAAGTGCTAGTCTGTGACATATGTTGGAATCACAAGGAGGTTCCTGAGGCTAAAAGTCGATTCTCATCGGGGACTGAGTTTTCGCACTAGTTGTAGGCTCTCCAATCCCAAACATTCTAGTATATTAGGAATCATTCAAAAATTTATAAAACGTATAGTGAAAGATGTGATTTCAGTAGTGTGGGCCAAACGACTCACCTTTACGTCCTGCCTATCCACAAGTCATTATTTACAGAACAACTGGTCGCCCAGTTAGATCTCCAGACCTCCTCCACCCAAATTGATGCGAGTTAACTTTTTCTTTGGGCAGTCTGTCTTCCTCTCCTTTTGCATAAGGTTGGTTAGCGGTCTTTGACTTTGTTGTTTTTGATCTGTATTTTTATCTGTACTGTATTTTATGAATTTTACTACTTTTCAGAGCAATTTTTAGAGTAACATTCATTATTCAAGATTCCCTGAAGATGTAAAAACCAATTATTGCGAAACGGAAATTAAAAAATTATGCTGAACTTAGTACGTTTCCCTGACCCAACTTCACGCTGGCGTATGTATGTATGTACGATATGTATGTACGGTATGTGTATGTGCGTGTGTGTATGTATGTATATATATATATATATATATATATATATATATATATATATATATATATATATATATATATATATACATGAGCCGTTGATATCGTACACACTATAAGGTATAGGTTCGATAAATTTCCTGTAATTCCAATATTCCAATGGAATATTAAATTCGATAATAATTGTTTACTTGTGGCTTAGTATATGAAAGTATAAAATTTTCACGTGTAAAACTAGTGTAAACGCACACACACACACAGTGCGGTGGCTACTGTCGGGTGTTCGAGTCACTTACGTACCAAATCATTTATTATTATTTCCCTTCAGTGATATTCCCAAAGTAGCTGAGTGTTTGCACATAAAATTTCACAGTGGCGTGATAATATATATATATATATATATATATATATATATATATATATATATATATATATATATATATATATATAATATATATACAGAGAGAGAGAGAGAGAGAGAAGCATCAATCATACCTCCATAAATTGAATATCTGATGATTGGTGTAAATGACAGGGCTGTCAGCACGATAAATAAAATTCATATTTCGTCAGTTACCGATGAAATCTGTTGATCATTTGACAGCTATATTAGGAAAACATTCTCCCACAATAAAATAAACACATCAATATTTACGCTCGATACATTCATACACGCAATTTCCAGCCAGGTTCTTGTAACTGAGACCAAAACATAAGTAAAAATGCACCGAAGTTTCTTCGGCGCAATCGAGTTTTCTGTACAGCCTCTACAGCGTATAATCAAGGCCACCGAAAATAGATCCATCTTTCGGTGGTCTCAGTATAATGGTGTATGAGCCGCCGCCCATGAAACTTTAACCACGGCCCGGTAGTGGCCTATCCTGTATCGTTGCCAGAAGCACGATTATGGCTAATTTTAACCTTAAATAAAACAAAAACTACTAAGGCTTGAGGGCTGCAATTTGGTATGTCTGATGATTGAAGGATGGATGATCTACATACCATTTTGCAGCCCTCTAGCCTCAGTACTTTTTAAGATCTGAGGGCGGACAGAAAAATAGCGGACAGAAATAAGTGCGGACAGAATAAAGTGCGGACGGACAGACATAGCCGGCATAATATTTTCTTTTACAGAAAACTAAAATTATGCCTTCTAAATATCAAAATGATAGCATAAAAATTGTAGATGAAAATCGTGTTTCTGAAGCATCAGAAAAAGATAGGGAAGAACAAATACAAGATGAGAAACGGCAAAGAGAGCGAGGATGACGAGGTAAAACTAGAGAAAAATAATATAGAACAAAATGCAAAAAATTTAAAACTTAGCACTCCCTTGCTCCTTAGTTCCTCGAGATGTCCAGGAGAAATGAAGAATCCTACAAAAGAAATATTAAGCTTGGAGGACATAACTACCAATATCACCCAGCGGTAACTCCAGTTTGTCAATACCAGCAATATAGAGCCTGATTAACCAAAAATTCAGAAAACATATTAAACTACCAAACAAAAGAAAAAAATCCTTGAACTGAATATAGAATTTAAGCCGAAGGACACGGTGAGGTCTTTCAGCACTGAAACGGAAGTTGACATTGAAAGGTTTGAAATGTGGAAAACCTCGCAGTTGCACTTTTAATCAATTCTTATGAGAGGGTGGAAAGTAAGATGGAAGACAGAATATGAAAGGAGGCACACTAAAACGAACGAAGGGGGTCGCAGCCAGGGGCCGAAGGCAAGCCGCAAAGAACCTTAAATCATTCCTACAATGCACCTCATGCCAACCCCCCTAAGGAGGAAAAAATCGTTAGCGCCTTTCAAAGATTGTTCATCCTTAGCGCCTTTCAAAGACTGATGAACAAGTGCACGAACATAAATCTCGTGTTCGAAACCTACCGAGCTGGTCATGTCGCAAACAGTTCTGAAATGAATGATGACATAGGGAAAAAGGGGAGGGAGAGCATAATGGCTGTGGCACAATGAATAGCTGGAAGAAAACCCGAGCGATCACCAGCCTCTTTGAGAGGCGGCACAATGGTGTACAATCTTAGACGGCGCGTAATTATCGCCGTTGTTCTGTCTCTCCCTCCCGTTCAAAAACCAGGTTTCCCATTAACATCAAAGAAGCAGCTGAGCTTTGATTACTTAAGACTGAATGCTAAATGATTGCCACCATTCTGAGAGAGAGAGAGAGAGAGAGAGAGAGAGAGAGAGAGAGAGAGAGAGAGAGAGAGAGAGAGACGCATGCTTCGATATCGCAATCCACTTGATGCGTTATTAGGGTGTTATTAGATGATAATTATCGCACTTGTTGCTTGTTCACCTACACTTACAAGAGACAATGCGGGCGTTCGGTAACCAATAATGATTGCAACTTATGTTCCATGATTAGCATCAAAATGCTTAACAGCTAAATGATTTTATGAAATAAAATAATTAACCTTTCATGTATACAGATTCGAATGATTACATACGCAAATTCTAGGTAATCTAAAGAATTCTTTAATATCTATCGCTTCCGAACCCACTTTGGTTAATATATTGAAGTTAATGCTTAATCCATGACGGCAAAAATATTATATATTATATATATATATATATATATATATATATATATATATATATATATATATATATATATATATATATATATATATATATATCATATATGTGCAAGTATGTCTATGTGACACGAAAAATTACAGAAAAACACGAAGTGGAAGTCATTACCGAAAGGTCCGATACATATACCTCTTAAAACAATGAAGATTATAATAAGCAGGAAGAGGAGAAAGACAACCGGTGACCACGAACAAGAAGATTATTGATTTTCGCTGAACAGGCAAGAAATGAAAAGTTGTTGCCAGGCGGGTGTTAGCAGACTGTCTGACAAGAACTCTCTTTCTCTCTCTCCTTCATGTCAATGAAGTGACTGAAATAGTGCACCTTGCAGCTAAGAGAGCAGCTTGAGAACATATACGTAAGGGTAAGGTTTATTGAGTACTGAGTTATTTCAATCGTATCGTCAAAGGCAAAAGGACTATTCAATGCAAATATGAAATCAATTCTCCAAACAAAGGCAGTCAGTAAAAAACTTACCTTGATGAGGAAAATAAAATTACGGCATTGGCCAAAATTTCATTGAAGCACATCTAACATCAGGATCTATGTGATCTCTCCAGGACAGGTCGAATGTAACTTGCATAACCAAAATGTCGATCGAGTGTTCAGTATAACTAGTTTCTATAAACAATAAAATTTACAAAAAAATATAGAAAGGCAGAAATGACGGTGGGGAAATGAAATCTGTATTTTCGTAAAATACCAATATTGGTGGATAAACTCAAATGGTGAATATTCATGATCGTGAAAAATTACCTGCCTAACAAACTGGTCAAAACAGCATCACTCGTCCCCTCTGTCATTTAATATTGAGGTAACCGATTTTTGTTTGTAAGGTCAAAATCAAATCACTATGAAATATACAATTGTTCACCAAACCACGTTGTAAATTTCATTAACCACATCTCTCTGAGGTATATATGTTCCTTTCTATGGCGTAGGGTAATATGTTTCTGCTATTCCGGGGTAAGTATTTCTTTTAACAATATTCAATTTAGGGTAACTTTGAACATAAACATCTCATTAATTTTCATTAGGAGTCTTGCCAACACTGTTTTAACTCTCATAATATTTTAACTATATTCAGACTTCACAGGCTCCATTTACATAGAGTTCATAATTAATATCTTTACCTGGAAATCTTTCCATCATTTTGTGGTTAACCCTTTTACGCAATCACTGTCCAGGTTCAGAAGACAGTATTCATAAACATCCTAAGACCTTATTGACCATCCAGAGTTACTTCACCAGCAGTGTTTTTCGTTCTTCCTTTCCTTGTAATGCAAAGACCGATGAAACGGGAGACTTACTTGCTTCACCTGACTCAATCCTACTGGAAACAGAGCAGAAGGGGATGAAAAAGTGGGACTCACTCCTGAAGAAAACGACAAGCCAGGCGCTTGAAACATGACTGATTTTATGAATACACGGAAGCAGGGTCAACATTCCAAAGCTTGATGGTAAAAGAATAGTAGTCATGTACCTTTTTAATCTGAATATGACTGATTTCTAAATATTCATTACTGTTGCTATTATAATAAATAATCACTTGTTATCTTATAAAACCGAAAGCCAGTGCAAGATGAAGTATTCAAAGTCATCAACACAAAGCAACATTCCTGGAAAACAGCGAGTTACTTTTCGCAGTTCCTATAAACACAAGGCAGTGCATTTCTCTGAATTTGAATGCACACATAACACATGCATAGGGATGAGAAAGAATCACAGCTGAACACGAGAGAGAGAGAGAGAGAGAGAGAGAGAGAGAGAGAGAGAGAGAGAGAGAGAGAGAGAGAGAGAGAGAGAGTTGAATGAGTTCTCTTCAACTCTGGCAACTGCAAGGCATTCAGTCATTCATATTTGCACTTTGGTGAATAGCCTCCCGACCGAATACTACCAACTATGAAGTTTCCCTCCCCTTAACTGCCAAAGTTTCGAATGGTGAAAAATCTCCAATTATGCGGAATTGCCCAACTCATGGCATAAAAAATAGATTGCTAAACTCTGGCCTCATTTACGAATTCGTATAAACAGAAAAAATTTATAATGATTGAATTTCTTTCGTTTTCTTGCTTGTTCTACATGTATTGTAAGAGTTTTATTTTGAAATACCACGGACATATAGAACATTATCAGGATACTTTAGTAAACGGTAACATCCACCTTATGACGGACAAACTCATTCCTTACTGATATTTTCGTATCAGGGGAAAAAAGATGACGGAGAATTTGCCATCTCGAGGTTATTTTAAAAAGAACTATATTGAAAAAATAACAAGAATGTTTTAGCAACTTCTAAACCACGCCAAATTTGACAAATACTTCTATTAGACTCCATGCCAGACTATCCAGAAAAATATCTTCAATTAACTTTAACCTCTCCGCTGTTACTTTTAGAAGTATACTCGCGAACCTCCGTTGAGACCCTTCTCCCAACTTTGGCTAAAATTTCTCTTTTGAAGTCTGCATGGCTTTATAAACAGTTAGAATTTAATTAAGGGCATTTCAGACCCTCACGCCTACGAACTTCATTTAAAGTTTATCCAATATCTCTTCAGGTCATCTCTGTTGCAGAGCGGCTTCAACACGCGCGGACACCTTTCATTCTCCCTCTAAGAAGAGATTACAACTTTATTTTTATTTGCCGACACATCTCCTCCTGGCTTCTCTCTTCATGTCAGTAGTGAGGATAAGCTGGCAAGTAATCAAAGGAAGTTCCTGAATAGAAACTCCCGTCAACAAAAAACTAAGTTAAGGTACGCTGTTTGAATGATGAACGAGAGCAAATTGGGGTAAAGACCAAGAACGACAATTATAACCATAACGGGAATATGTAATCTCCATATGGTGAAAAAGATTTCCGTTTCCTTACGAAGTTTATTCCTTGTTCATTTACGATTAACCTGAGTCTACTGTTTGAAAGATGAACAACACCTTAATGAAACGATTAACAACAGCTTTAATGAAGAAAACATAATTTAGTAAGTCACTTCTCTGGGTTTTACATTTATTTCTGTATGTATTTGTTTAATCTAATTCATCTAATCGAATAACATATTTTACAGTTCTAATAGTGTATGAAATACCCCTTTATCATTAATCATGATCTAAAGAAATTAACTGTTATATTTTAAAAACAATTACATTTCCCTCTATTTTCATATTTATGAATCCCTTTCCCCCTTATTTTTGGCTGACCAAATTCTATCCTTTTCATTGCAATCTTTTTTTAATGCAACATGAATTTCCGCATCATATCTAAAGCAACGAATGTCATAATAACCGTCGTTCACAACCAATACAAGGGACATTATGCGAACAATGAGAGACAGGGGAGACGCATTATATTCATGTTGAGTCAGTGCCTCACTATGGACTATCCTGCCAAAAGAGTCCTTATCCCATGCAATCAATGGCTAAGCCTAGCTTTGTCCTAAGGCCTTTTGGTGTAACGAAAGACCACTTTACGTTACCTTTCTTTACTCGTTTTTATCATGTTCCTCCATTCCCTCTGCCGCCATCATAACTTCGTCTCCCTCCTAAACCTTAACGTGGTTGAAATTTAGGAACACACCTTCAAAAACAGTGAGACAGAGTTTTCACTGAAACCTTTCAGCCACTCTTAGTAAATACATTTCTTACCATGCTGGTTCCAAAGCCTTAAACGACTACAATCAGAGTATGTGTTGCCCATTTTGAAGGCTGGCTCCTGGCTGCCCTCGAATAATGATGTCCTCTCACCCTGCGCTCCAATATCAATTGCTTAGACATTCGGATCCCTCTGTTGCCTCCTGACAGCTGGCACTCAAATTAGAAACTGGTAACACTAGAAACTGGAAACATCTGAAACATGGAGGGTGATTTCCCTTCCTTCGATGAAATTTTACAATAAGGAACTTTCATTCTCCATCACTGATCAAAGTAAGTTAACAGTTAAATTCGTGTCACAATGTGACGACGACAGGGTCATCCCCTGAGTCTCCAAACTCAAAGGGAGATCCAGGTGCTCCTCACAGAGTCCAAACCCATTAAATACCTTGATAAACACCATACTCAAAGTCTAAGAGGCCTATGGTATATATTTTGCTAATCCTCAATCAAGAGAAACAAATAATTGTAGCATTATATACATCCCTGGTCACTCGCCAACCGCTGATGTTCAATAATAGTTTGGTCAAGTGTCACCCAAGGATTAAATTCCAAAATACAATGAATATGCCACTTAGTAGTGCAGAGTACTTGGCACAAATTTATTCACAGTCCAACTTTTATAATTGGTCACCACTTTTGAAAGTGTCAAATCTGGCACGGTACCTATGGCACTGAATCTAGTATTTTACCTGTGCCCAGTATTTGGCTCTTTGAAATCCCTCTTGTCCATTCAAAATTTTGGCAACATTCTTGCCATTGACTTGACTGACATATTGCCACCGTCAGCTGATAAATCTTCCGTTCCCGTTCCCGATTCCTTTCCATACGAGAACCTAATGCCTAGATCCCCCTCGATGGGTGGATTGTTTGTTAGCTCTCTTTTACCTCTACAATGGCTTCCTCCTTAGATGATGGGCACTGTATTACAACATTCTCCTCACACTAACATTGGCAACGGCTGAAACGGGATTTTGTTTCTTACTCCCTAATATCAAGGGAAGTGAAACAGGCATTCTTATGAAGCCCCAGGAAGTATTATCCGTGCATCTATTGGAATTCCCACCCCCTAGAGTATGCTTTCAATGGACAGATAATGCTGCTGATGGAGAGGTTTAAAGACGTGCTACCAGTCGGAGATTGTTCTCCAGACATTCCAAGTTCAGTACTCCCTATTCACAAGAACCGTAAGAAACCCCTACGCCTGCCCATACAAGGATGGTATAACCCGACACAATACTTCTTAAGCTGGTTCTGACTGGCAAATGAGCATGAGATTTAATCTGGGAAACTTGTGCTACCTTTCGACTGCTAGGTTTCTGGCATACCTGACGGAGGCTCTCTCCTTACACTGGTACCCCCAAGTGCAAAATAAAGTTTTATTTCGTTGTTGTTTGACACTTAAGCTTAGAAATACACATTTCACTGTGTAAATCTGCTTCTTTTGATTTCTGAATGATTTTATCATTCGTATTTTTTGCTTTTGTAACAAAGAATAAGTCATGTGCATTAGAACCTGTTGCTACTCGTCATTTATGATAATAATTTTCCTTTGCATATGGAAGTAACTTTTTGCCCGAGTTTGACTTACTTGCTCACAGAATATATTTTTGATCTGTAATGTTTCATCCTCTCTTTATCTCTCATAATTGTGATTCATCACGAGTATACGTAGCAAGCCAGGAAAATTCAGCAAACCTCAAGTTATGTGCTCTTAAAGCAAAGCGCCAAAGTTATTGCTTATTAAAATGCATACACAAGGCTCAACTGTCTTCATTTTGAAGGGGAAACATTTGTATTATCCCGTATAATTGTCACATTTCTTTCCCCCTCGCAGTTTACTGCTCCCACAGAGGAAAAGTGATTACAGCTTTGATTTTAAGATGATAATAATTGAACCTTTACTAATTAACATTGCTATTAATTGTTAATTGTGGCTGAATCTTCAAAAGAATGTTGTCTGAGATTGCGTATAATGTGAAGATTTTCTCACTCCATCAGTAACTAAATTTCTTTCTTGAACCCCTCATTTTTTCCACGGCTCTCATCCTCCGCTTAGTAAAAATGAACTAGAACTGCCAAACTAAGCCCCAATAAATATTTTTGTGAAGTTGGCTTTTTTGAGTAATTCTATACACTTCAGCAGACATAACAAAGATGGCTAGTTAACAGTTTCTCCAGACATGCCGCATGCCCTCTCGCCTTTTTTACCATTATTTACCTCGTTTTTGAGTCTTGAAGAATCTGCAGGTCATTTGCTCAACTAAGATTGTCCCCATCGATATACATCGCTTCTATTTGCTCGCCTTTGTTCACAATACCTTGTTCATATTTGTTCATATTCATTCAAGGTTTTCTTATTCTCCTGTTCACATTTGCTTACGTTTGTTCTCGACTGTTTTGTTTTCATTTGTTCGAGTTAGTTCCCGATGGCTTTGTCTCGTAGTTGGCTGTGTTTTAAGAGTTATTCAGTAATTTGCCTTCATTCTGACTGTCGAAAATTCTGATTGCATTTATTACATCTTGTTTGTTGGTAACGGCGTTGGTTTGAGGCTGAGTAATAACACTGCTCGTGGTGCTAGATTAAGCAATAGTGTTAATTGAAGGTTACTCAAGTCACTTGGTTAATGAGAGTTAACATCTTACCACAGACAGAATTAGTTGAAGGAACTTGCTTTACATCAAGAATGTAAGGGTAGCTTGATACTGAATACTGCGCATTGCTAGTCAATGAGTCAATTCATTAACACTTGTTTTTGACACTGGTCCACATGTAGGTTATATTTTATTTACCTTGACATCAATTCATCCCATGGCTTACCCAGTATTACTCGCGAATCTACACATACCTGCTTTTCCTTAAGCGATGAAAGCACATTTTCAGCCCCATTTCTTTATTCTTTCTTATATCATTTTATATTTTCGTTTCCTATGCCTCTTGCCTTCCTTACTCGACCTGCATTACCATGCGGTCGTCATTCCTAAATTTGAACACGTGTTAGAGGCTTAAGGATCTTTCTTCCGAACAGAGCAAGACAGCGTTTCATCAAATCCTTGAAGCCACCTCTGGGCAAATATATTCAACTGCACCCTGTGCGATATGTTTCCTCTCCCATATGTACAATCAGAAGGTCGGTGCCTCCTTGAATTCTCTCCGGCTTTAAGGTAACGTCTCATCTCGTTCTGCCGTCCAATTAACAGACAATGGCAATTTTGTGGGGAACTGACGGCATAGCCAACACCTCCCCTGTTACTCTCCATCCAAACTAAACTCAAATTGATTCCACCATATTTATTATGAATTTCATATCTAATTATTGTGCTGCTTGTCTTCCCACTTCTTCATGCTAATGATAAATTTCACCTTTTATTCTTTGTATATCCAACCTCCCAGCATACCTGAGATTCTTATTCCTGATTGCCAATTGGTATTTCTTGCTTTTCTTCGGTGTATTTGATATGACACTTGCCCTGTTCAGACCAAGCCTACGATCTAAACTAATATGAGAGGCTGCACGAAGGCGATCGATGTCTATCCTTACTCATTCACCCTATAAGAGCTATAGAAGTTCACTGTAAGCGAACTGTTACTTTTTTTTTTTTGTTAGTATATCTTTCACCAAGTATTTTTAAGAAAGAAATATAATTTCAAATTCCAAATACTTTTGAAAAAGAATGTGTGAATTTCTCTTTATAAATTTAATGAACATTGTTTATATAACGCAAGTAAAAGGAAAATTATTTTAAAACTGTTAGCCGGTGCAGTTCTTAAGAAAAGTAATTTTCTGACTCGGCTTTACAGGCTTGAATTCAATGGCTTGAAACTGAAAGGTGGTATCTTTTAGTTATTTGATTTTGGTTAGTGAACCGAAGCCGTAATTGGAATTTGGGTTTAAGAATCTTATAGAATTTGTGTTGAGATTGTAAATATAATGGTATTTAGACATGAAATGTTAAGTTTTCTTCTTTTTAAGAATATTTTCTTCGTTCCATTTATTGTCGGTGAATATTTTTCCTTAGCTTCAGTGCACAAAAAGTTTACCTTTCACTTTTCCGTAAGGGACTTTTTTGTTCATCCATATCTCCTATTAGCTCACAGACAGTAAGAAACCATCGCTTTCAATCTTCTACACCAAAAAGTAAAATATTATGAGAATGGTATTTTAATAAAACACTTACACTTACAAATAAATGATCATCCACAAATACATTACGAGAGTGTCCTCTAATAATCAATGAAAAAACTAAATGAGAAAAATACCAACAAAAATGAAGCCTTTCAGCTTAAAAGTGAAGCATTTAATCAATTTTCCTACAATTCCAACAAAGTTATACGGCTTTAAGACGGTATAACCTGGTTAAAATAAGCAGAGAAAAGGCTGAATCGCTGAGTGCCGTTCTCTCTCTCTCTCTCTCTCTCTCTCTCTCTCTCTCTCTCTCTCTCTCTCTCTGTGAGTGTATGTAGAAATTAAAGGGAGAACCTCCTCATACCACGCATATTGAAAAGTAAGAGGTATTCCGAGTAACTGCGCACTACACTGAAATATGAGAGAGAGAGAGAGAGAGAGAGAGAGAGAGAGAGAGAGAGAGAGAGAGAGAGAGAGAGAGAGAGAGACTGATAACCATCTAAAGGTTAAAATTAATATGTGATGAAGACTTTCATGCTGACCTCGTGTTTATTTTTTTTTGTACAAATATTTTTCTTATTTTTCATGAAGTTTCAAGAAAAAACAGGACACCACAATGATACTCAAGTTTAAATACATATTCGACAGATGGCGCAATTTAAGGATTTCAGTAGGTGCTTTTTATCGGGCAACACACTATTGAAACAGGTATACAGGAAAATTAATGATTGGATAAAGAAGATTATGTAAAATCTTGCTAAATTTGAAAGAAATATTGCTCAACTCAAGCAAGCGTTACGAATTCTTTTCGCCCACTACATTCATAAAATTATATATAAAATGTTACCAACACTGATAATACACTGGAAAGGTAGAATGCATAAAAGGATTGAAGATGCAGGAAAAATAAAATTCCGTTCATCGTAATGAACGTCCACTGGGTGCAAGAGGGAACAAAAATGGAATGAGCAAGAAATATACGGCAACAAAGTTGAGGAAAGAGTAAGTATATATAAAAAAGATAGGTCATAGTTTTTAAAAGTCTGGTCGTGTAATGACAAGAAAAACAACGTCCACGGAAGTTTTAATAAAGAGAAGACCAAAAAAAGTGCTGGATCAATAGTGGCACAAGTGTTCGTATGAAACCGACTTCAGTATTCAGCAAACATGAGAGGAGTTGGGAGATAAAGGTGAACGGAAAAATGTTTGTAAAATGAATCACTGTTCTGCTAAAAAACCAAACCCCCCCCCCCAAAAGAGACAAAGAAAACAAAATGCGTTTGCATATACACAGAGTGATTTTAAAGGGGGTCAAAGATCTTCGATTAGGTTCAATCTTAATTCAGAAGTTCTGGGAAAATAAGGCAAATGTTTGATCACTATTTCAAGAGACGTCCTATTCTCTAGGGTCTCACTAATTTTAGCAAGCAAACATTATATATATATATATATATATATATATATATATATATATATATATATATATATATATATATCGCCTCAAAATCCGTTTGACGCAGAGCCTCTGTTAAATTCCGCTACTCATGTTTATCCTATTCTTTATCTTTCTTAAATCTTCACTCGCCTTCAGCCTTCCTTACCACCATCCTCATCCAACTAACAAAGTACGTCTGGTTCTCCAAACTCTTCTGTTACCCACAAGAGCGCATCTGACATTATCATGCACTACTCACTCACTCACGGCTGGTTCGAAGGACGTCCAAATCATCTCCATCTCCTTTTTATTATCATCCCATCAACATATGCAACTTGTTAATTTCCCTAACGGCAGTATGATTTTTAACTTTTTACCATCTGAATTCTAATAGTCCACTTAAGCTTTGTTCTCAAATCGACAAGATCATTTAAACATTCAGCCATTCAAACCCTTAATTGTTTTTAATAAACAAAATTAATCACTTCCATACATGGGATTGTACAAACAATTTTGCTACTGTGGTGAGGATAGTTTTTATAGATATGTTTTTCACAGCGTTATCATACCAAAACGATTATACTTACAGTGAGAATATATAGCATTGATTAGATGGACTTGAAGCCGATGAAAAAAGGCAAACAAAGGGTCTTCATGAGTAATTCTTCTTCCTGTCACTTTCATTATGAAATGACCTCGCAGCTTTATTGCAGCACAAGATTTTTGAAGGAAATTAAAAGGAGGTACTACACACACTCAGTAATCCTTGGTGAACCCATTAACTGAATTAATCCTCGACAGTTGTTCGTAATCCAAAGAACTACTTCAATTGTGCTGGCCTTTGCATGCATCACAATGGTCATATACTCTTGTAATTTCTATCTTTACAAACAAATACACATTACATATATACTGTATGCGTGCACGTATATACTGTTTATATATCCACTATATATAATATATATAAATATATATACATATATATATATATATATATATTGCGTATATGTGTGCATGTATGTATGTATGTATGTATGCATACACATATATGTGTGTAAGTGCCTGTTTCCACAGTAAACCTTGAATTGGCAAGTGGGAGTGGAATGAGGAAATATCCAGGGGTAAAGCTGTAAATTTTCAATAATGAAACTACATATGCACCTATTTCCCCAGTCTAAAAACCCTCAAGGAATTTCACTTGTTCAAGCCCAAGATTGCAATATTGTTATATGAAGTGCAATTTTTTCGAGACTTGCATACTGTTAAGCAAAATTGTCTTTTCAATCAAATCCAAAATGTTGACGAGACACGACAAGGCCTCAATATTACTTGATTCACAATGCCTTATGTAGTTGGAATAAAAGGAGAAAACCGATGGGTTTCCTCACTGCAGCAGACAGGAGTCTTGTGACCATCAAAAAAAGTATACGTGCGTGAGGCAACTTTGGGCATCTACCAGTGATTTTCACTCATACCACCTAACTGAACGACTCATGAAAGCAAGCGCCTCCCGAGCTATGTCATAGAGCTTGCTGGGTTCATTCCCACCTATTTACTGAGCGGTTCTTCCACTTCACTGACTACATTAAACTTTCAGCCGAAGCTCCCTAATGTTTATTTTGGTTTGGCATTAATCCCACACAAGGGACCTCAACATAATTTTAAAAACAAGAAAGAACTATGTGACACTCACAAGTCTGGCACAACACACAACGTACAAGCCCCAACCACCTGACGAGACATTCATGGGTCGGTGAAATTCCTGTCAAAGTGAAGGTATCTGGAAGGCACTAAGACTTAAGGGAATGGAGTTTTGTAGAGAGGTGCAGAAAAGCGCAACATCAAGTTCATATAGCGGTAACAGATATCAGTGGCTTAAATGTACTGTGATCTGTCCATCAGACAGTGGTGTTTTCACAGAGGCTGACTTTCATGCAGCTCAACATGAACAGGCTACTGTTGATGACGATGATGATCATGATAATATGGATAATTCTATCCTTAAAACAGAGTTTTCTAAAGACCGGAAACAGAAAAGAAAGCAGCAAATCCATCAGCATCAGCAGGTCCAATATCATCACCAGGTGCATCAATGCCTCTAATGCTTATCTCCTCAAAACATCATCCTCTGGTACCACAAGCAAAAATGAAGATGTCATAAGAACTTCCCAGACCAGATTTCTAAACAAAGAGGAATTAAAAACATCACAGGTGAAGAAAGAAACAGGTCCAATCAAGAGGAAAATCAAGACAATACCCGCTAAAACAGAAGCATTCCAATGCTAAAAGGCATTAGAAAGAATAATACTTACATGTTACAGAGTGCTTTGATTAAGCTATTTTATTTCGGTAAGTCACCAGACTGGAAATATTCTATACAAATCATTATCTATGTTAGCCTACCAATTCCTGAATGTATGAGTATCTAACAGGTTTTGAAGTCAGTCTTCTATACTTCGATTCTATAATATTTCTACATATACAGTACGGCGACAAATCTTTTTTTATATATACCTACATAAAAGATGTGCATATGAGGTGAACGATGTATTAGATGACTTTATATATCAAACTGAATTTCCAGTGTGATAAATGTGAATTGTAATCACAGAGCAAAAATTTCCTGTGTAAATACTAGAAATTTTCACATTTTTCTTTTACACTTGAAACGAAGCAATACATTGATATAATTATTCACAGTACTTAATAGTAAGTACTTGAGTTATAAGCTAATTCAGGAATGCTAAACTAAGTAAATCACTGGTACGATGATTCAAAAATAACCAAATTTGTTATCTCAAAACTAACATATTAAAGCCAGACCACATTTCCATTCTGGAGAGGAAAAGGATGCCCATCACATATGTTAACTAACACTGATAAAAATGACCTACGAAGTCTCACTGGATTAGTAACTGGATTGTAAACGAAGGCGTCTTGTTGTTTATATGAATTCCTTCACATTTAAACCATTACAAAGAAAACATCAAAGTCAATACTTGAATATTACAAGGTATACTTCTTTCCCAGCTATCAAACAGGGCCAATCTGGGCATTCTCTCGTAATTTTATATTTGGCTTTATGGAATGGGAAATGTATGTGTTTCTGCTGGTAACGGAAGCTGTGCGTATCCTATAAAAAAAAAAAAAAAACTTAAGTGTTGCATTTTTTCTGTAACGTCTGGAAGGTCAATTTTTCCTGGAACAAAATCAGCTAAAAATTATCTTCCAATGTCACAATATGTGACTAATATGGTTTACTTCCCACTTAAAATGGTTTACAAATGTGTTAAGAAGTATTCTGTATGTAAATTAAACTGGCTGATAGTTTTAATCTTTAACATCCAATGGTAAAAGGAGCCTCTCACATAAAAGGTAAGTATATAACGATAGTTTGTTTCTACAAAATAAATATGAGCTATCTTAGCACAGAGTATAAATACGTGTTTTCCGAAAAGAAAAGTAAAATATTGAAGATATATTTCATATGTGGAATGGGATTAGAAGTGTGTATATCAGTGTATGTTCCCCTTTGATTCAGAAGAATAACTGTTTCAAGTGCATATTGTTACTTATGAAATTTTATGCGTTATGAAATAAAGAAGTGTTATTGATACTCTTAATTTTCTTTTCTCTTTCTGTAATTCTTTAACTTATACTATAAAATACCATTAGTTAGAACAACATAGTTGGGGTAAGATTGCCTGATAACACTGAGCCATACTGTCAAAAAGGTAAGGTCAGAAACTTTGTTCTCGGGTATAATACCCGATATTAATCAGGCCGGAATTTAAGCTGAAGGTGGGAACAGAGGTTCAGTGATTTCCCTCGTGGCAGGCAGTAATGCTGTCTAATTTAGCAAAATGGAATTTTACGGAGTGTTAAGATCTTCAATAAATTCTTATTAGTGGAATTAATATTATTAGCCAAATGTATAATGGGAGAGGCATACAATTACTATAAATCATTACAAAAATACGTTGTAAACTTATAACATTTACTTCATCGAATTCAATGTAAATATCTAAACATGATATTAAACTGAAACACACTTCAACATAAATTTACAAAAACAGGTCACTGAAATAAAAGCTAAATGTTGAGCAGAGAAAAGATGTTAATCCCGCAAAATAATAATCAGAAGTCCATTTACGTTAACGAAAGGGCAAGATAAAAGATTCAGAAAAAAACTAACATTAATATTTCAGAAAATCTAACCCCAAAGTATATATACTTCGACTCTGAATCACGATACATCGCCTTACCCATCTCCGAAAAAATGAACTTTGAATCAAGATGCATTTTAACCAAAAGCTTCATTTTCTTCCTACATTTCCCACAATGTTCAAGTCGGTATTCCATAAAAAATCTCAAGAGGTTTCATAAAAGACACCCAAAGAGTTGTAAATGCAAATGCAGGAACCTCATCGATTACTTTTCTTTTGCGAGCCGTTTGATGGTATACCAGCGGCAGCTCCCAAGACACATGATGGTGGACATGATTTCCCATTCACACACATCGGCTGGTTGTTTGAATGAATGAACCATGAAATTTAGGCTATAAAACAAAGCGCTGGTGCACTTTCAGCCATTCACATGGTGTTAAGAGTGAGTCGGAGCAGCCGGACACCTAGACACACACATTCAGAAAATAAATTAGTACGAATGCCTAAAGGTTAAACTGAGAGAAAACGCAACAGCTGCACCAACAAGTAATAATTAAAGTTTGAACGGCATGACAGAAGGAAGAAAGGAAGTTAGAATGAGACTGAAATAAAGGGCTGAAATGTGGATCCAGCTAAGTGGCTAAGGGACTCTGCAAGCTTCAGTAATGCCAAATTTTACAGCATGCAGCGCGTGAGGTGGCTAATATTGGGAATAAGGTAGGCATGCGTTACCATTATAACATCGTACATATAGCTACCCAAACATAAAATCTGACGCTCACTTGTTGCAAAAATTTCAAAATATCTCATCATTGCCAGAGGCTTCGTCACTAACTTGAAAATATAATCTTGTTAGTTGCATTTTTATTTCACATTTGTCTACGTAACGATAAAGTTAAGTATATCTTAGTTTAACCAGACCACTGAGCTGATTAATAGCTCTCATAGGGCTGGCCCGAAGGATTAGACTTATTTTCCGTGCCTAAGAACCAACTGGTTACATAGCAACGGGACCTACAGCTTATTGTAGAATCCGAACCACATTGTATCGAGAAATGAATTTCTATCACCAGAAATAAATTCCTCTAATTCTTCATTGGCCGGCCGGAGAATCGAACGCGGGCCCGGCAGAGTGCTAGCCGAGGACAGTACCGACCTGTCCAAGGAGGAACTTATGCAACGATAACAAGTCATATAATTCCCAGAAGTACTCGAGCTTATGCCAGATACTTAAAGATAATCATAAAGATGAGAATAAGAGTACAAAAAAATTATATGCCATTATTAACAAGCGCAGTTAAAAGGCTGAATATGAAAATTTAATACTTAGAAATTCTGGTCAAAAACTGTAAAAAGGGGGCACAATGAAGTCTAAAAATCTCCCTAAAATACAAAAGAAAATTTTAAGTGTGTGTGTTATATTTTGTTTAGTGTTTTAAGTCCCTTCAAGCAATTGTAAATAGTACAGAGATGACTTCAGAACGTAAAAAGTTTGTTTTACTTTGGTTTCATTACATGAGCAGCTTTCAGGATTTTCTGTCTCTCTCTCTCTCTCTCTCTCTCTCTCTCTCTCTCTCTCTCTCTCTCTCTCTCTCTATATATATATATATATATATATATATATATATATATATATATATATATATATATATATATGTATGTGTGTGTGTGTGTGTGTGTACGTATGTGTATATAAATTAAACACGTGTCCCCATGCATCTGTACATGTAGTAATAAAAAAGCACAAAACCCCCCTCAATATACAAAACCACAAATTGTTCGTACCACTTCTGGAATAAAAAGAACCCCTTGAACTCTCTCTCTCTCTCTCTCTCTCTCTCTCTCTCTCTCTCTCTCTCTCTCTCTCTCTCTCTCCTTATCCCCTCCAGTAATCCTCAGGGGAACCTGTCAAACATCGGTGGTTTTGATTCTGTATCTTCTTCCCTCCCCGGGGAAGGGGCTTTAGCTATTTCTGTACCTTGCACAGGCAGAGATATGCGTAGTAGTAAACAGATACGGTACTTTAGTTTTGTTCGTTTCTATACAAATTCACTTAGTGATACTAGGGTAAAAAAGATTAAAAAGGGATTTTTAAATAGGAAACTTGTTCACTTTGTCTCTAGACACTTCTCCATCGCAGGAGAGTGAAGCAAAATTGAATATACAACCATCACTATATGACAACAGTTAAGAAAACCTTTTAAATAGAATTACATCCCGAATTATAATAAAGCAACTGAGAAAACCTTGGTATATTTCACTCTAGTGTTTGAACTATTACATCCAAAATAAATCTACACCCATATATCACGAAAAGAACTCTCGGTCCTGGTAATGCAAAAAGATCTGGTACAAGTTTTGAGATATGAACGATTTTCCAGCCATTGGTTAAAGCCATTCCAATCTCTGAAGGAGAAGACAAAAAGAGGGAGAGTTGTTTCTGTCGGGGTAATAAATGTATGGATTTAGAAACAATGCAAAGGGATGAGAAAGATACTGAGACAAAACTATGGGTACTGAATGATGTCATTTCTTTTTTTTTTTAACGTTTAAGCAATGGCTGACCCAGAAAAGTAGAATTTAGAAAAGAAAGATATTACGATGGAATAAAGAATTATAGGTATGATAGGTGCAATTAACAGATTACGGAATTTCTTAAAATAAGAAACGCCCACAAACCAGTGTACTTCAAGTAAAGACTGGCATTATAACATTCTTTACTCACAAAACCAATAATGACTCCTTTTAGCCTTGGCATTATAATACTGTGGCATTTCATTACTATGGGACAAAATTATTATTTACCACTTATATGCCTTACCTTTAATTGTAAGCAGATCACACATCAAACCATTAATGCAGACGCTTTCTTTGGTTTACGCTATAATCATGAGACGAAACTTGTGTCTGAGCGATTCTTGCTTCTTTAGTATGTCTAATTCAGTGTTGTTCCGGGACTCGGCCCCGGGGGAACTGAATATCTCCTTAAAACAATTACTCAGTTTAATTGGTGCCAAGCAAAATGAAAATCTTTGGTCCTCTATCACGGCCGAGAGACTCGCAATCAATTGTTTCCTTTGTTGTTTTGATAAGCTGACCGGATGGATTTCCCTGAAAAAATTGTTTTACAGGAGGTAGGCTACTCAAGAGGTGAAAAGCAGCCCTATACATGACTTGATGCCGAGTCGCTGAACTGAATTTCCACAATTGTGTCTTTAAATTTATAATATGCGCACAGTTTAAATTCGAGTTTGTCCCATAGAATTACAAGAACATTTTGGGACAATCAGTTGCTTTTTCAGGGTCCATGTGGTCTAAGTGCTAGAACCACTTCTAAGTGATCTGTGAAAAAACGTTTAGGAAGTACATCAGACTTTAAATCTAGTCATACCGTTATCCATCTACTCGTATGCTATATCATTCTGTCAGTTTGTATGTATGACCACTAAGCTTGTTGAAAAGTGCAATGAAGTTCCTGTAGACTTCCACAAATCTCATATATCCTGTACAAATATACGAAATGAATTCTAGAAGCACATCATTAATTATACAAAACCAAACTTCCTACGCATTGACCTCAAATCCAATGCCAACCTTTCGACTTTTTATATTTCATACAGTATTTCATTCACGGGTATTCTTTGCGAATGAGTTCAGCATCAGAGCAAATACAGTGTCATTATTTCATTTCACCGTTTTCAGCCATAATGCAGTTAATGGAATAATCACGAAACATGATCTGAGAATAAACATTAAACCATTACCAAAATTTCATCTTATTCCTCCACGAACAAGGGTTCTTTATGTCCATTATTTTTGAGCGAGTTATCCTCTATTTTTAACAAGCTTTTGTGATCTCCAAAAGCAATTTAAAAACTAATTAGCTCTGCGATCCTCATGCCAGATAAAATCAATGTTCTCTTCAAGCTGAAATCAGAAAGTAAATGTACCGTTAATTACACGTATTCCGGTTTAATCTTTTCTCGTTGTCTTTTTTTTTATACAAAGTGTTATTCTGTCATGTATAAGCTTGCCATGCAATGACCTTCAGCTTGAGCTACAAGATATATCCATCATCATGATAATAATAATAGAAGGAAACAGACCCACTTAGTGAAATTTGGGCTGCTAGTTTGTTCTAGTATACACAACTCGAAGATCATGGAAACACAAATTTCAGTTAATGAACATGATGAGTCGTCGATTTTTTTCAATAACAATAATATCACGAACAAGAAAATAATAACAAACACCACCGTGGTTTTGCTCGTCCCGTTTTTCAAAAATTTTACATAGATCTTTACATGTAATTAACTAAAAAAATCATTATCTAACCTTCTTCAGTAACAACATCAGCAACAACAACAACAATAATAATACAACTACTGAATGGGGCGACCATCAACAAACTTGGCTTCTTATTCACTTTTTGTGTATTGTAAATTTAGATGTCTCAGAAGCGAATATGAATGTTTGTTTCTTCTCTCTCTTTCTCTCTCTCTGTATATGCATATGTACGTGTATATATGCATATGTGTATATATATATATATATATATATATATATATATATATATATATATATATATATATAATATATATATATATATATATATATATATGTGTGTGTGTGTGTATATATGATATATATATATATATATATATATATATATATATATATATATATATATATATATATATTATATATATATATATCATTCCTGTATTTTCATTCCTCCTCTTAGCCAGCCAGGAAATAAATCGAATTTCTGAACAAAAACACTTCTCAGTTAACTGGTAGGCTCGATTATTGGCAGAAAGGTAGGTTAGCGCCTATTTTTATAAAGAAGAGTCCCCGCATCACCTGAGCGGGGGCGAGGACAATAGCACCCCCTTGACCGCCCTTGTTATCACGTGTCCAGTAGCTGATGCCCCTCCATTGGTGATATAGGCGAATCCAGGCTGTGAGGTAGACTTGGAACTTAACCTTTAAGTACTTGACCATAAGACCTATTTTTCTCCACACTTTTGCTGGCTGTATGACTAAATTGCAAGATGACTGACCTACGCCACCGGACGCCAACGCCGCCAGATACGCATCTCGCCTTGCAAACCACAGACGACTCGGTACCCAGACGGCGACACGAAAGGTGGCACTGCTCTCCACTCCTTTTTCTTCTGGAGGGACTAAGGGCATCGGACGACCGGTCCTTGTATGTTAAGCGCAAACATCCACAGGCCTAAAAAGGTATGTCAGACGTAATTAGTCCTCGAGCCAGTCTCTTCCTCTCAATGAAGTTCTCTCTTTTTATTTTTTCAGACTTTCACTTTTCATTCTCCAAAGCAAACCCTCTGTTAAGAACCTAACGCCAAAGCAGCCCAAATTTTGCCCCCATGACTTGCCCTAAACTAAATTTAATTCAATTCAGTGATCAGCAGTAGGCTACCCCCTTCACAGTGTTACCACTGGCTAATTAAATTTAATTAATCCACTCCTCCATGGTGCATTGTTTAGCATAGTGTGAGAGATTCCTGGTGTGGAATGCTAATCCTGGATTTTCTTACAGGGTCCTCGCTACTATCCTGCTCAGTTAACCCAGCCTTGTGAACTCAAATCATCTTAAAAGTACTGCCATTTCAATAAACGAAGACTTCCCTGGTACGCAGTCCGGGGAACAATAACCTGTTCCCCCTTTTCGTTGCACACAAGAGAGCCTAATCGTTCAAGACGAAATCAACTCATCATATGCAGAAATTTATTACGCATTCTCAATTTGCCTTTTTTTTATTATCTGAATTTACTTGCTGTATCATCAGACTTTCAGATTACCTCCTGGATTACTTCTTATGTAAATAAATTCAATTTAACATAGCTTGATACTCATTTCCCATGGCGACCTTCCAATCCCTGATTAACTAATGGTAAAATCAATATATGTTACCCATTTTTCCCCTTCATTTTGTTACAGGTTGGTCTTCTTTGTTGGTCCATTAAGGCAGTAACTATATAAAGACCCTCTTTCATCCCTCCAACGGACCCAATTTGTAAAAGTATATTTATTTATTTACTGACATAAATGTTAAAGGAAGTGACAAAAATGGACACGATCACGAACATGGAAGAAACATGCCCTATTAAAGAAAACACAAGAGAAGAATTTTGGATGAGGAAAATGTCAGAGATGACAAAAATGGACACATCAGAAAAGGAAAGATGCAGAGAAAGAAGATTAAATATATAAAACTATCAATATATATATATAGGAAAATGTCAGAGATGTCAACTCCATATAGAAATATATATATAGAAGATGCAGATATAGAAGACATATATATATATATATATATATATATATATATATATATATATATATATATATATATATATATATATATATATATATATATATATATATATGTGTGTGTGTGTGTGTGTGTGTGTGTGTATATATATATATATGCCAAAATAAATTTAAAAGTCACTTGTATATGGGCAAGAGTACGAAAATTATATTTGGCAACGTAACAGGAAGATGAAATATCTGTCATTAATCCACAGACTTCCGTGTGAGGAGGAAAGGTTGATGGAGCAAAATGATGTCTTCGGTATTTCTTAGACCTCAAACAAGAATTGAGCATACTTAAGCGGACGTGCGCAAGGATGAGAAAATATTATTAATTAATGAGTAACATGAAATGAAACACCAACGTGAAACAGAATTCTTAGTCGATGGACTGGCATTGCAAAATATTACTGTAATTTATCAAGTGTCGTCACGACACAACTACATGAAACTGAATCATTAGTCGACTGATGGGTTACACTGCTTCGCTCACTCACTGGATACTGACAGCCACAAAAAGGAGCGTCTATGCGTGGGATCAGCTAATGAGAGGGAGGTACTTAGGGGTAATCCGTGGGTAATTTATAAATGATTCCCCGGAGGTCAGACGGTTCATTTGGATGAGAGGGTTCATCAGTAATCTGTCTGCTAGACAAATTCCTCTCAAATGATGGTAGATATTTGTCAAATTTGATTGCTTAATGGTGACATGCCCTTCAACAACCAAAGAAACTCCCACTTGAAAACCTCAGTCAACTGGAAACAAAGGCTTCGAAATATATCAATATATCAAGTACGTTGTGTTGTGTATTTTCGTGCTTAATATTTCTTATATAATTAAGCGCGGAATTCATTAAATGTAGCTACCTACGTTACAAACAGAAAAAATAAATGCAAGGATATCCACTGCATTTTGCACACAGCAGCAGGATTTCCCAGTAAGTCTCTTCTCGTGTGAGGGGTATCTCCACCCTTAAAGGCAGCTAAGCTTTCAGGATGGTGTAGTTATGAATGAATAAATGAACGAATGAATGAATGAATGAATGAATGTGTTAAAACCGGGCCATATGGCCAAGCGCTCATGCAGAGGCGGCCATTTAGCGCCATCACAGCAATGAATACGAATGAATTTCTATTAGGAAACTACAGTTCAAAAGCTACGGACGGTGCTAATACATAGGAATTATGCACATTATTTATACAAATTCATACATTTTTAAAATGAATTAAAAATAAAATATCAAAATGTTACTCAAAATACCAATTTCTTTCAAAAGGCCATAAGGGGTTCAAGACAAACCTATTCGACCAGAACCTCTGCTTTGAGATTCCAAATGAAGGCCATACTTTCTCCTGCTTTAGGAATCGGGAGCAACGCACCAGAATGTGCTCAAGCGACAGTAACCAGACGCAATGCGTACACAGTGGTGCACTGCCACCTTCTACAATGTCTGGGTGTCACATGAGACGGATTGCTCGATCCTCATTCGAGTTAAAACAACTTCAACCTTTCAGTGGCTATTGGAATTCGTAGGTCAAAGGATATTATCCCTACATATATATATAGTAGTATATATATATATACACTAGCTGACCAATCCGGCACTACCCGGGAAATCTCTGAATGACAACCGATAACCTCTCTCTCTCTCTCTCTCTCTCCATTACTGTTAAGATAGCTGCTTCAGTTCCACTGCCCAGCATTTTTTACATTTTATATTTCACCACTTCTCACCCCCCCCCACAAATTCCTATCCAGGCTGAAATTGGACTTGAAAGGCATCGGGAGTATCTCTATTCATCCCAGAGATCTCGAAAACTATGGCTTAGACTCTAATATCTGTTATTTTTAACATTTTATTTCTCACCCCTTCTAACCAACCCCTCCTTCCTATCGGGGCTGAACTTGGACTCTATGGGCATCAGAAGTTTCACTTTTCATCTCACCGACCTCAAAAACTATGGATTAGACACTAATATCTGTAGTTTTCGGTTATTTTTACGTCACCACATTCCCACCCCCTCCCTATCAGAGCTAAACTTGGACTTAAAGGGCATTAGGAGTGTCACTATTCTTCTCAGCAGCCTTGAAAACTATGGGTTAGACACTAATATCTGTCATTTTCGATTATTTTTACATCACCCCCTCCCACCCATTCCTATCAGGGCTGAACTTGGACTTGAAGGGCATCGGGAGTGTCACTATTCATCTCAGCGACCTCAAAAACTATGGATTAGACACAATATCTATTGTTTTTTACTATTTTTACATGTCATCCCCTCATCCCCTTCCCACTCCTTCTCACCCCACTCCTTATTGGGGCTGAACTTGGACTTAAAGGCATCAGGAGTGTCACTATTCTTCTCAGGGACCTAGAAAACCACGGATTAGACACTAGTATCGGTCGTTTCAGTTATTTTTATGTCACCACCTTCCCACCCACTTCTCATTACCCTGTCCTATTCAGGGCTGAACTTGGACTTGAAGGGCATCAGGAGTGCCACTATCAATCTCAGCAACCTCGGAAACTAAGGATTAGACAGTAATATCGGTGGTTTCAGTTATATTTACATGTCACCCCCTTCCCAACCCTTCCCTATGGGGCTGAACTTGGACTTAAAGGGCATTAGGAGTGTCACTATTCATCTCAGCAACCTTGAAAACTATGGATTAGACACTAATATCTGTCGTTTTCTGTAATTTTTAAATTTTTCCCCTTTACACACACCCCTTTGGTGCCAGTGATGTCTTGACCCCAAGTGTTCTTTCCCAGATGGTAAGTCATATGTATATCAAGCCTGGTTGAAATTACTCAATGTCATTCAGTGTGTGTGTCTGTGTGTGACACACACATACATACATACATACATACATACATTTCTATATATATATATATATATATATATATATATATATATATATATATATATATTATTATTATTATTGTTGGCAAGGAGGGGGGGACAATCGCCGTTCATGCCATTTCCTTAAAGTGTATAAACTAACTGGTCTTTTCATATCAGGGTGGGAACATTTTTCAATATATTATCATTATTCAATGAGTTTTTGTTTATTTGCTTTCCTGTACACCGTCTCATTACCACGAATCTCAACATGCGATGAGACCCAGCAGAAATGATCAACTGTGTGCCAGCAATAAATAAGAAAGAGCCACCGTCAAGTGTTTTGGACTAAAGGAGGAACTTAAATATTTTCAGGGAATCTAACGTATTCTTAGAGTCAAAGTATAAAGCAAAGAATTTTCCCTTACTAATCAAAACACATTTCAGAATTAACAAGTGCTCTACACTGCAGTAAATAGAGAGGCACGGTCAGGTACCTTTGCTACATGAGTCATCCTAATGGATTATGACACATCCAACAAACATTTATATGAATGAAGAATACATCCAATACCACACCCATATGGACGACAACCCACTGAACATCATTCTCTGACCTATGAACAATCTGTAAATAGCTTTATGTGACCTTGATGAACATGTTCAAAAAATATGGGTTTGACTTCTGTTGAAGTGGTCATCCTGGAAAAGGATTTTGGGCACAGGGGATTTCAGGTGCAATGGTTAACTTCGTTGATCTTTTGCCTCATAAAAGAGATGTCAGTAATTTGCTCATACATCTGACTTGAGAAGCATATATAATCTAGGCTCATTTAGTCTCTGAGAGTCACAAGCTTCTTTTATAACATCGAAGAAAGGGTTACTCTGGGCAGATTTAATTCTATACAAATACTGCAGATCCCATTCTCCCTTTGCAAATGCTCTCAACAGATGATCTATATGTACTGCAGTATATTCTAAAACATCGAGCTCTCTTAGTTTTACAAACAAAAGAACCTATCAGAGAGCTATACTCAAGCTGGGACTTACACAGAGAACTGTAGAGCCTCAATAATGACTACTTATCAGTTTCCCAATTAAGGCTATAAACAATATTTAAAATATTTTAAGATTTCTGAACCTTCAACTTCCGGCCATCAATGTGACTAAGTCGTGTTAAGAATCGAATATCATGCTAAAAAAATCATTCACTCTCATATGGTAAAATCGTACCTTTCAAAGTTAAACTGGGTATTACTTCAGCACATCTACATCTAGTAAATCGTACAGCCCATTTACTGATGGCATGATAGACTTTGACACGTGTTTACTGGCTGACATGACATCATAACCAGCTCAGCACATTTCCCAATCGTCCACAAATACAGAGCTCTTTACAGGAGAACAAACTACCTTACAATATCATTAGTTGCCTCAAAATGCCAAGAGAGAATGTTTTTCACTCTTACTTTAATGAAACTGTGTGATAATTATCATGTTACTGTCAATATCAATTTTGTACAGTTGTTGGATTATGCAATATCGCCTGGTTGTAACATGGGCCTTCTCAAAACAAAAAACAAAAAAACCCAAAGGTTTGACACGGCTTAATGAAATTTTTCTTGCTTTAGTAGGATAATATAAGCAGTTGGCCTAGAAGAGATCAATTCTTTCAAAAAACCAACTAAAAAAAAAACAGCTACAACTGAGACCCTGTGAACATGGAATCATACTCTCTTCAAGTGCAATGATGGGCTTTTGGACTAAAAATCCTAGACCTCTAAGCCCAGACTGGCTACCCCTTGATTCCCCTAAGCCAAACGTTGAGGGATGGTTCCGCAAGAGGTTCATATCATCTTAGGGGTCTGACGAAGCCCGCAATTCACATAATTGACTTCGAATGCAAACACCTTCCCAACCATGGTCCATTCTCCCATTTATCTGCGCAGAAAATTTTGTTGAATCATAAAAATATTTACGCTATTTACATAAAATACATACCCGGTATCATCTATTGAAAGATATAGTCAAAATACTTGGAATGCAAGAAAGAAGAAAGTTAATAAAATATGAAATAGACTGAAGTAATAATGTGAGAGATAATTAGTAGAGAGATATACTTAGCTTTGAACGGGGGAATCTGTTTTCCCCTGGTTCGAGAACCTTCTCACATGTTTCATGGCTTCAACACAGAACTTTCAAAGGTGAAACCAAGTGACTTCAATCACGCAATCTCTCACTGCATACTCTCACTAAAGTGGGTGCAACTTAATACAAACAAATAGATAGCATGTGAGCAATTCTCTGCTTAGGCAGGTTAACAGATCTTGACAAAATGTTGCGGACTGATCATAATAGAATCAGATCCTTTAACTGGTTAGGAGAAAACTTCAACGACTGGAAAATATATATATATATATATATATATATATATATATATATATATATATATATATATATATATATATATATACATACATTATTACCACATACACCGGGATATATTTTATATTCAAAAATAATAAGCCACAAATTTAGGCTTAATAATATCAATTCACTATACCTCGGGAATAACTCACTTCATCACTAATGGGATTCGAACTGCTGCCTAGTATGGTACAAGGAAAATACAGTGACTATGACCACTGAGCAATCAGAGAGGTACGTACCTCTCTGATGTAGGCACATCCAAGAGTATGCCTCATCAATGAATGTTCAGTTACATATTAAATCTACTGTTAATGGCTAATAGGGGCATTTCTATATTCCCCATACATACAGTAGTGGATAGAAAGGAAGACAAGATACTATACCATGGACAGAAACTGTGATGGTATTGTAATAAAATGGACCGACAGTTTTTGAATGGGCAAATAATATGAAGAAACTGACTTGTGTTTTAATTTTTATTATTTGAAAATTCAAAGCCATATTGGTAGAAGGCACTATGAATAGCAGCTCCCCACCAGCGTCAAGTAACGATAACTAACCTTTAAAATACTTAATTTGTTTAAAGTTTTCGTCGAATTTCTTCGAAATGGTTACCAAAGATGCCCAAGATTTTATTCAACTTTCATCCGCACTGGAACAAAAAAAAAAAAAAACCACCATGGTTGAAAATATAAGCATAAAATATTTTCCCCCACTAATTACGTGGAAGAAATACTCATCAGCATCTGCTCTCTGTTCTAAGAAGAGCGAAAAGAATGATTTCTATCTAAGTCTAAAAAAAGTTTTGCCCGATAAAGGGTTTTAACCTGGGTTCAATACCTTGCTCCCACCGACATGTGGGGTTTCTCTCGTTTAAAAAACTGACGCCCATGTTCTAAACCCTTCAAACAAAATCCTTTCATTGAATGAGGAACGAAAATAATAATTCTATTATCTAAGCTAAATTTAGACAGACCTGCCCCGGACACATTCTTATTAGCGAAGATAATAATTACCTGCCTATTTTCCCAAGCTCATAATCACCAGCGATGCTTTCAAGAATCGACTTTAATTACAAGTTTGCATAAACGTGTGTATATATGTATGTACGTACTGTATGTATGTATGTAACTGGAGAGATATAAAGTGAGGGCAGAAATCAATGGCATTTCAATCCATAGATTCTGTGATTTAATAATCGATACCACATTTACAAACTCTTGTCTTGAAAATGAATTGCCATCACGCTATTTACATAATACCTACCCGGTATCAGCAATTGGAAGATACAGTCAAAATACTTGGAATGCAAGAAAGAATTGAATTATTACGGAATGAAGTAATAACGTGACAGACAATGAGTACAGAGATATACTTAGCTTTAAACACTATTCCTTCATCTTCCGTATTCGTTTTTGTAATGACTTCTCTATGCATGTTACTGACTTCCTCATTCATTCCCTAATTTATACAAGTGGTGTAACCTTCAGCAACCCGATTCACGTAAATTCTCAAGTTTACCTCTGACTAAAACACACACACATAGACATAAATAAATACATCCAGTAAATTAGACTACCCAATGTCAACTTCAGGTACTATTTTACTCAAAGATCTCTTGCACGCTAGTATAAGTCAGTTTGTATAGCTACAGAGCAGGGATAATTTTCTGCCGTGGTATTATCGAGAATGCTGTATGCTAGCAGCTCCTAGAATCAAGGGTGTGAGTTCTAACCACTTGAAGCCCGATACTTATTCTCTCATTTAACTGCTAGTCACATCAGAATTTATATGTATCACATGAAAAAGTTATGTGCAATGTCATCTACACTGGCATGTGAGAAAGCTTTCTACAGAAGTACACCTGCTGCCGACAGTGGGTGGGCACCTAAGTAATACTGATTCCGAGCGGGAAAAATGTTCCAGCTGTGGCATGGTCGGTTATGCTGTTCTTCAAACTCCTGGCATCTTTGGTGTAAATTCATACCACCTGGGGCCTGAAACTTCTTTTCTCACTTTGCTGAAGGCAAATGGGTGTTACAGACTAATACACACACAAAACAAAGCTACTCCAACATCTTCTAAAAACATGACAGACGCCTCACACGTCTCGAACAGTCGGCCTAACCGCTCACGTCTCCTCGCTGCTAGGAGAAAGGGAGCTGGGGGATTTGGCACGATACATATACACATGTGCTACCGGGGTCTAAGCGATGTCAGGCAGGGCAGCCGATCGAGGCTACGGCCTAACCCAACGCCAAATCAAAGTCCTTCAAGAGAGGGAATCGTGCTTACCCCATATGAAAAATGGGAAAAAGCACGTTAAACGAAGAAGATATATACATACACACACATATATAATACATATATATACACACAGACTGATGTCACCTAAGTATGAACAACCTTATGCAATCAACAATTAAAGAAAAGTACCAGGGAAAGTGTTATACAATTTATGCGATAAACCCTCCAATGTTCTAAAGTGACTGGAAGAAAATCTTAAATAGAGACAACCTTTTTTAACATGAGCCTTACATAGCCACGAGTGCTGGGTTGTGGCTCAAGACTGTCAGTTACCCAGCACAGAAATTACCATCGAGAGATCACTGCGACTTGCAAATGAACGTGTATGTTATACATTCAGCCAATTCTGACGCTATGCATACGGAGGGGACAGCAGAGACCAGAGAAGAGCAACAAGCAGCGAATATTAATGAAACCGGAATCTTAACATAACACCTGACAGCAGAAAATGAAGAGCTGCCCAAGGCTGCTGTTGGTGGTGAAATAGCAGGTGTTGTTATGTCTGTACTTTCTATGCCAGTGCCCTTGTATGGGCATAAAGAAAAAAATGAGAGGAAAAAGCTAAGCAAATTGTAAATTATCAGATGCTTCTTTGTGCTTGAGGAAGATTTCTTTCCACTCCCATTTCTAGTACCCCGAACAACAATTATCTTTGGATTTAAAAGATTCCCACGGGGGCTAAAAAAACATCTGGCTATGATATAGCTCTTATAACCACTATTCAACAGCACGAACGCAAACACACCTCTTAATCTTTAAAACAGCATTCGTAACTTCCTTCGATTCTTGTAAATCAGAGAATTCCTTTCCTGACAAAAATGAACATACACGTTTACCAGCATATACACTTTGCATACATATATGCATACATATGTGTGTGTGTTGTCAGGGGAGGGAGACGGGCAACCTAATGTATAAACGTTACTAGGCTAAACAGGAACAATAAAAAACAAGTTGGAAAAACTATAGGATAAGATTTTCCAAGGTCGCGAACGACCAGTCTCATGAAAGCCTGAGTATTATTCTTTTGAAACTGTCATAATTATCACGTTTAAATAATAACCCATTCGTCCTAAGAACGGAATAATGACAATAACTAAAAATCTGGACAGACAATATTGCAGCAAACAAATCTTCAGAGGTCACGTGCCAAGGTAAGGCGAATTCGACAGCTAGGAGTGCGACCATCATCACCATCTACCTTCGGGCACCAAAATGATGCGTATGACATCAATGAGCTCACGATACATGTTTTTTTCTTTATTTCTGCCCTTTATGTCATGTCTTTCAAGTTAAACCAAGAATCGTTACCATCCATCCCGAGCGGTTGGTATCTGAGACCAAACATTTCACAAAATTTTGTTTTTACTGATTTATTTTTCTCTTTTTTTGCCAGGTTTGAAAAGGTTAAAATTATTCTTGGGTCGTTTGTTATTTAGAGGGTTCATTTAAGGGACTGCCACCACATTTTTACTAATCTTAGAAAATGGTCCATTTTAATGAAAATGTCGATCCTGTGCGGTAAAACATGGACGTGTTTGTTTTTAAGGTGTTCTCTACTTGCCGCCATGGTGGCGCAGTGGTATGATTATCGGCTACCAATCGAGAGGGCCGGGGTTCACATCCCGCCGCTTACTGATGGCTCGGATTGTGCCACTGCAAAAATCCAGCAGCCTGTCAACCTAACGGCCCGAAAAAACCCGAGAGCTTCAGTAGGAGAATAGGTTACCAACCCTCGGGCTGGGGAGTTAAACAGTGGGCCTAGCGACACACTGGCCACGTCATAGGCATTGGGCCGTGTTCCCCCTCTGGCTGTCGGCCTAAGAAACAGGCGATCAGCACCTGCGCTATGAGCCTACAGAGGCCCAGAAGGACTAACTGTAACTCTCTGATACTAGATTCTTTATTTCCTAAACTATTTTACACCTTCGCTGCAGGAAATATTTGGAGTCTGCGGCACTGGAGTCCAATACTTTACGGAATGTGCTATTCAATTTTTTACTCATGGATATCTAGGACGATTAAATGCAGTACTTTCAACAAAATAAAGACAAGAGATTTAATGCGAACTGCTATGCCTTGAATGTGAAAGAACGAAAATCAAATTAACTGTTGGCTCTTGTGTATGCAAAATTTTTCCGAAATTACAATATAGCATCCTCAGTCATCATTCAGAAACTTAATTTTGGCAAAATCGGTTACCCTCAAACATTTTAATAATTTTCAATACAATGCTTTCTTTTCCCTTTTAGAAATAAATGGCTAATATAAAGTGACTCGCTGATAGCAGGTAAAACTCAAATGTATATTAATAAAATAAGACAAAATATATCAAATTCTTCAGGCAATATCCATAAAATTCCAGTTTTCTTTTTACAAACGATAAATAGGTTATCAACAAAGGAAACAAATAGTTAGTGTGAAAGAAAGGTCTTATTCGTTAAATATATATATATATATATATATATATATATATATATATATATATATATATATATATATATATATATATATATATATATATATAATATATATACATGCATGTGAAAGTTGAAATAAAATATAAACAATGCTTGTGTAACATAGTTTGAAGTCTGAGAATTAAGTACAGTTCCTTAAAATTAAAACAATTACTTATGAAATGGTAAAATCTTTGCTTAATAATAATTAATCCCAGGTAACAACTAACTCAAATGATCCCACGTCGACTCCATAACCCCACTGAAAATGAAAGAAGTCTCTCCTCTGAGAGGTCATATTCCATTTGACAGTTCCATGATGAGAAATGCCTCATTCTTTTATGAAACCTCTTCCAAGTTATTTTTCTGGTGATCCGAAAAGGTCAAATTGATGGGTCCCCGAGAGAGAGAGAGAGAGAGAGAGAGAGAGAGAGAGAGAGAGAGAGAGAGAGAGAGAGAGAGAGATGGTTATGTTAGAGATGTGACATATAATTTCCTATATCTTATTGCATTAATCTCTGGTTTCATCAAAGGGCCCTTTTTCCGGTTTGCTTATTCGCATAATTCTCCATCTCGTTATACCCTCATTTTGCTTCTCTCTCAAGTTAGGAATGGAATACTTCATTCACTCCTGTTTGGGACGATAAACGCGAATGCGCTACTTCAACACTGTACCACTAAATTCTCACTGGGTGATGAAAGCTGCCGCTTTGAAATTTCATATTCATTATTATTAAGTATTTTAACCAGACCACTCAACTAATTTATTTAGCCCTCACAGGGCTGGCACGAAGGATTTGTCTTCATTAATGATTAAGTTTAGATTTTATAAATAAATTACTATGATACTCCTTAAAAACTCTAAAATTGGATTTGTAGAAAACGATGGAGAATATAACTATTTGTTTCCAAAACTTAGCATTCGTTGTCGAATTCGTTTTTGACTTTTACAAAATATTTAGCTGTTAGTGTTACTCTATATTCTATACATAGGGATTGGATCATGTTGCCTATTCACCAAATATCCAAAGGTCAAACGAGACTGACCAATTCCTTGGCGAGTCAAAACTAAGTGCAAACAAAAACAAAGAACGTTCGAAAGCTATCATTAAATTAAAATAATAATGATTAAAATATAAAAAAGGCTACCTAAAATTATCGCGCAATTGGTTCTAGGCAATCTCTCTCTCTCTCTCTCTCTCTCTCTCTCTCTCTCTCTCTCTCTCTCTCTCTCTCTCTCTCTTTACCGTAGCTGAATCGCGAGTAGCTCGCAACTAGACGACCCGTATTCGATTATTAAACCGGGAGAGGGGGAACGAATGGGCGGTATCCTAAAAATCCATTAAGCATCTGTCAACCTATGTAGTGAACCAGGTACTTAGTTGTTAGTCGACTGCTGTTCGTCGCACTTGCGGCGAAAAGAGAAAATGAGAAGAACAGGGAGGAACTTAAAATGCACACCATCAAAGCACGAGAGCCTCAGAGATAATCCAAATTCCACTGGAGTGAAATCATTCATAAGATACTTATAAATAGGATAGATAGTCTCTCTCTCTCTCTCTCTCTCTCTCTCTCTCTCTCTCTCTCTCTCTCTCTCTCTCTCGTATGGACAATATAGACAAATAAGCACAAATACGTTCCTTCATGACTGAGAATTCGTTATGAAATCTTTATTCTTAAAAAGGGAATTATTTGGTGCCACATGACAAACGTCAAGCAATAAAGCTTGCGTTGTTCATATGCTGATGTAGCAGCCACACATAGAAAATTCAGTGTAGTGGTGGCATTACACGAAAATTTGAAACAAAGCTTCCTTCGAAGTAATATAATAATAATAATAATAATAATAATAATAATAATAATAATAATAATAATAATAATAATAATAATATTCAAAATACGGCATAATTTTGTTTGTACCCCTCTAAACATCTCTTTTAAAAAGAATTATGTATGATGTTTTCTTCATCTTTAGGTCAACAATGATTATATCTTTTTATATAATAGGCACAACGGGTTTTGCTCTGTAATCTGAAAATTATTGTCATTAAAAATGTACAGCCAGGGTATGTAAGGAATGTCCTTTGCCTCCAATCCATATAGGTGAAAACAGCCTGCTTAAAGTGAGAGATAACACTACCATAGACGATACAATGAAAGAGTTAGGTTGAAAGAGATATTGGAAAACAAACAAAACTGGCCGTAATAACTAGGATGGTGTGCAAGATAGGGGTCAAAGGTATAGTGCGCGTTTTGGGGGCTTCGAAGCACTGCTGATGTGGCCTCTGCGTAGCTGTATGAAGTAATTAATGTTATGGAGGTTTTACTGCGCAGGAAATTCATCCAAAATTCAGCAATTAGGGTATGACTATGGAAGTTAAATTTGTGCTGCTTTTTCTCTGAAGCCAACTATCGTTAAGGTAAATGGCTTAAAGTTGAAATTACTTCAGCTCCTGACCAGATGTAAAGGCAGCATTTTTATGAATTACAGAGTATAAAATACATTAGCAAGATGATAAAAAGTACTAACAATAATATAACAATAATTAACATGATGATGATAGCTTTGGCAGACACACTTGGCTGAGGAAAGGCCATTTTCGAATACAGCACTATAACGCCACAGCAAGATATTATTAAACTAATATTGCATGAGCTGAGATTTCGACGACAAAAACCAAAGTGAACTTCCATTTCAGAAAATACATAAAGTTTGAATGGCAGAATTCGTCAAATCACGCAATTAAAAAATTTTACGCATAAAATTATAGATGTATACTACAGTGAACACTAGAAACTTGTCATTTTTAATTTGTATATTAAGAAACCAAGCTTATTAATTTCTAAACAAATGAGTCTTCGATCTACACTGCTGCTTTTCTTTTTATTTTATATTAGGTTTGACTGTACAAGTAAGTCTTTACACTGGATAGTGAAAAAACAGACAAAAGTAAATTGTTAAAAAGAGGTTACTGCCTTTTTCTGAGTTCCTTTTTACTCTGAGTTCACAAAAACTGGACAAATGTTACAATGCTACATTACACATAAGGACACAAGATGCGATTACTGTTCGTGAAAATTCCAAACGGGGGGCGGTTATTACAACTAAGAATATACTTTGTTCTTATCCTTCTTGTCCGGAGTTTGAGCTCGTAGAAGTTGGAAAATGTTGAAAAAAAGGTGGGGAGGGACTTCTGGACACAAAAGGAACAAGGCATAACGAAAGTTCCAATGCGTTACTAACATAAACCCGGCCCCATTCCAAGGAGGAAAAACAACTTACTCAAGCCCAACAAACACCTATCATAGGATTGCTTTCATATTTTTGTCACTAAGTCTCCAGTTGACTTCTACTGCACAAAGGAAATGTATTCATCTGTCCAATCCTTGAACTGTTATAATTACTAATATTTTAAAAAGCAAATGGGTACAAACACGAATTTAATCCTTACCCTGGATTAATTTTTGAATTCCTTAATAACAGCCATTAAAATTTGGTTACGAAATTTTCTGAAATACAGTTGCTTTTTTTTTGGCTTACAATAGTTTCACAACGAGTTTATTGTTAATATTAAATACAATCAATAAAAATAACTGATGAGAGCTTTCGGAAAGGAATCCGACAGTAGACTTTCCCACATCTGACACTACATCCCTTCTAAAACTTCACGTGCAATGGTAAGAATCCTGTTAGGGAATGTGTAAGCTTCTATATATGTTACCACTGATAGAGACATATACATATGTAACAGTTATAAGTAGATTAAAAGAAATAATTCAAAATTTTAACATTTGTGTTACACCACAAAGCGACTACTGTCAAGTTCATCCCTCCATCATTTACCATTATCGGATACTTGGCTTTTTTCTCAGAGTAGTTACACTTTACAACTTGTTAACTTACCGTCATTTACAGAGGGGAAAAGACACAGCAATCGTTTTGAAGCCTAAAATGAAACAGCAACACCCAAAGAGATATGTTACTAAAGCTACATTCAAGAGTTACTTGTTTAATTTTTCTTATTAAATAATCGACATTAACAAGCTCTGACTAACTTAGCCCACCATCTATCGAGTGGTACAAAGCCTCTTCCCTCATACACCCCTACACCCAACAAATAAATTTTTTTAACTTATCAATGGGATACAGTATATTCAATCTCACCACTAAAAAATGATTAAGTAAAGTTCGATTTCCTCGAGCGGTCTCCTTTAATGACTACCTATTTATACGTGGGCATTACTTATAAAAAGGAACCTTAATAACACTGATATATTTTGTTACTATTTTCAAAACATCCCAAAGTGTTCCAGCAACTGAACTTGCGACCACTTTAAAGTGCAGAGATCCCAGTCTTCGCGCCGATGAGCTGCTAAACATAGTAGCCTAAATAAGTGACTTCAAATCTACAGTCGGAGCCCAACAATTGTAAAGGAAATTATATGGTAATAATAATAATAATAATAATAATAATAATAATAATAATAATAATAATAATAATAATAATAATATTAAGGAAGAAAAGCAGTAAAAAGGTTAAGTTAAAAGGGTAAACGAACTTGGGACGGACCATCAGCCCCGAATAAGATTCTCCAGAAGTGCGTAAAATAAAGCGTGTTTTTATGCTGGCAAGAGTACTCAATCTGACAGCAAGCACGAGAACGCTTTCAACAATTATTTACAAATACCAGAGAATACTGACGAATGGTTCTTTGTCACAGGGCAACTTTTTATTACAATCGTATTTTCATTTCGAACGCAGCTTGAAAACAATATCCAGTAAGAAAGAGAATATAAAAATATCAGATCAGCACACAGCCGAAGCAGCAATTTACAACACTAAGAAGGCTCCCAATGCTTTTTCATTATAAAAAATTCTCCTTAATAGAGAAATCCCAATACCACTCAATATGCAACAAACCAACAAAAAAACAATCAAGAAGGTATGAATAAAAAAACAATCATTAACTTCTTCGTAAATATACGAACGAAATTTAACTGGCAGATTAATGAATATTACAAAAGGTGTTTAAACAACGAGTACCCTAATGCTGTATTCTCAATCCCACAATCGAAATGGAATTGTCGACCGATATGATAAGAAATGTATAATTAGCGTAATCTTTCCACTTTTGAGATTTGCATATTATCATTCATAATGAACGTATATTTCTATAGAAGGCAAGATAGCATGAAAATACTCAGGGGGCACATAAAAAATATTAGCTTTAAACTTAGTTCAATTCTTCTCCGTACAGTGTATGTCCATGTCGGTGTGAATGCGCCTTTGGTGTAACGTATGGATGAATGAAAACTTCGAGACACAGTACAATCAATGAAACCCTAAAGACATTCTGCGCTAAATATAGCGAAATGATCAGATGACACACACACACACACATTATAATATATATATATATATATATATATATATATATATATATATATATATATATATATATATATATATATATATATATATATATATATATTATATATATATAAATATATATATATATATATATATAAATATATATATATATATATATATATATATATATATATATATATATATATATATAAATCTTCACTTCACTCAGTTTTCAATAGTTGCTCATACTCCTTTGCTTAGTAATGCATTACACATGTGGTTGTTTAAAAAAATAACGGAAATTTTAGGAAAACGAGTATATGCAGATATGTGGAAAACGTGTGTTTTGTTAAAAAATAAATGAAAATGTTTGTGTCTTGAAAACAAAACTGCTTCTCATGCTTACATATTTCTTACTGTTGGTTCAAAGACGTTAATCTCTTGTGGGTTGTTTCATGTCTTAAGTACACACTCAATTTATTTCATATGTGCTACTGTGAGCAGCAGTTTTCGCTTTATTTGTCACCCTCCCCGTTTCCCTGAACGCTAATACAAACTGAGACCCAGTAGAAACTTAATTTTTCCGAAAATAGTTGTAGAAAAGCCACTCCCACTTTTTGCAATCAAGTGGATGATTATTTATGGAGTCCATTGTGCTCCTAATGGCTGAATGTATTACGAAATCCCTGTGTTCTAAGTCTGAATGTACTGTATTACGAAATCCCCGTGTTCTAAGTCTGAATATATTACGAAACCCTTGTGTTCCAAGTCTGAATATATAACGAAATCCCTGTGTTCTAAGTCTGAATGTATTACTTAACCCCTGTGTTCCAAGTCTGAATGTATTAGGAAATCCCTGTGTTCTAAGTCTGAATGTATTGCTAAACCCCCGTTTTCTAAGTTTGAATGTATTACGAAGTTCCTGTGTTCTAAGTCTGAATGTATTTCAAAACCCCCGTGTTCTAAATCTGAATGTACAACTAAACCCCTGTGTCCCAAGTCTGAATGTTTACGAAATTCCCGCGTTCTAAGTATGAATGTGTTACGAAACCCCTGCGTTCTAAGTCTGAATGTATTACGAAATCCCTTGTTCCAAGGCTGAATGTATTACGAAACCCCTTTGTTCTAAGCCTGAATTTATTACGAAATCCCTGTGTTCCAAGTCTGAATGTTTACGAAATTCCAGTATTCTAAGTGGTATGCTAGATTTAAAGACTGCCTATAGCTGTCATCTCTGCTGTATAAACCGATACACAATCTGGCAGTTTTGCCTCGCATACAGTACTTTAGTCCCCAAACACATCTGCACAGCCAATTCCATCTTTTGATTCAGAACCATGTGTACAGATCTTCGTCTTGACCGCCTGCTTGGCATCGTGGTCTAACAATTTAGCTCTGATCTCCTCTTCTGACTGTTGCTTTTTGTTGATATTTTTTGAGAGACACGAGATGTCTGGTATGATATGCGTACAAAAATCATTACATATTTGTGTCAGTGGTTTAATGTGTCAAAATCCTCTATATGACAGTATACGTCAAAATGCCTACGTTTACGTGCAAATGCATGAATGAACTGGGCATACGAATCTTTATATATTTATGGTATGTCCATGTCCAGGTGAAAGCGTATATTTACGTACGTATTTTGACCCAAGCATAAAAATCATTAACCACCTGTGTCTACCGATCCGTGTCCTCGTCATTTCTAAAAATGTTCAATCACCTTATAAATACAAAATCTTTCTTTTTCACTAATTTTCGGCTAACCTTACTCTTTGACTGCTTATTGTCAATAATATGATGAATGAGCTTAGGTCACCAATGGTATCAAATCCTGTTAGGGATCGTAAACATTTTGGGTACGAAATAATCAATAAGACTAAATTTTCCGCATAATAAGTACAGCGAAGTTTAGGCAGAGCTACTGCATTCCATATTTTCGTACATGTACGAGACAAATGATGCCATTATCAGATTTTATTTTACCATCATAACCATAATGGGACATAATTACAGCTCCATATCTCAGCAGTGCACTTTTTATGACCAATGTAATCCCAACTTCATAATCTTAATTAATGCCACCACTACAGCAGATGATTACTGCTTCATCTCGAGTTTTTTTACTAACCCCACCTTGTAAAATAATCAGGAGAGCGAGGCCACCACTCGCGCTTTTAATCAAAAGCGCGAATTAGCCCGCGAGATGAAATCCTTCACACTCCATCCTTATTTTGAACTTTGACCCAATATCTAGCCAATACGCCCCGCTGATCCTCATTAATCTTACCTACCAAAAACAAAACAAAACGAAAAAAAAGGCAATACACCAGCGCCTCCCACATTTATTTTCCCGTCCAAAACAACGGGGAATATTCGAACATTCTTAATCCGCTTTTGAGGAGGTCCTAAAATAGACACCCTCCAACTCCAGCACACTAACTTCTCCATCATTGCGAATAATAACACGTTGGATTCCAGAGGCACTGTTTGAATTGGAACGATTTCTCTTTATCAGGCCGCGTCTCCTTCGGCAGCTCTGAGCCCTGTAATATATTCGGTTGGCGAAACAACCAAACGGAAAGGAAGGTCATTTATATTTCCAGAGCAAAAGAGGGTTCGGAGCAAGATCGACAACTTGCCAGTAAACGGACGACACGCTTGCGCTCCATTTTTTCATAACAAACCTCACTCGAATTTCAGCTTTTTTATTTCACGACCCTGAAGAGGGTCCTACTCGAGAGTGAGACGCTGCAACAAGAGAGAGGAAGGAATGTTGCAGTCGAAGGTAATAAATAATTTAGCCTATGCTGCGGAATAAACTCTGGCAAAAAGACTCGGAAACAAGACGTTCGACCTCCCAAGAGGAATTCGTCTACCTGGATTTTCTGACATCTAAGGTTGTTGGAATCTATTTTGAGCTTTCTTAGCACTAACTATTGAATTCCTTTGTGTATATATAAAATAATATATACGAGTATATATATATATATATATATATATATATATATATATATATATATATATATATATATATATATATACATATATATATATATATATATATATATATATATATATATATATATATATATATATATTATATATATAATGTGTGTGTGCGTGTGTGTGTGTGTAACCTGATGATAAATATTGCGATAGCTATGTAGAACATTTTGTTATGGAAGCTTTTGAGGCAGCTAATTTCATCTGATGAAATTAATGGCAAAAACTATAATAATCACCGAAAATGTGAAAATATACAATAATATTAAAAAGGAATCACTGAAAATAAGAAAATAAAATACAATTAAAATGGAATCACTGAAAACATGAAAATACAATAAATTTTACAAAGAAATCACTGAAAATATGAAGACAATAAATTATAAAGGAAATTTTCATCAAAAAGTTACTAAAACGTGATTAAGTAGAAAATAACAACGAAAATGATATTTGCAACTAAACCTAACAAACGCAACGTAAATATAACTTGACCTGTTGAGAACTCTTAAGAAAGCAACTATACAATTGCTAATTGCACAAAAGACAACTTGTTATTCGGCTCCGGTTTCACTTTCTTTAAAAACAAGAACTCGAAAACAGAAGTCAAGTCTGTTCGAATAGAATGATGACAGGACTGTAAGATCCTGGTCAGTGAAAGGATGTTCTGTGCAACTCTGTGCTATACGAGTATATATATATATATATATATATATATATATATATATATATATATATATATATATATATATATATATATATATATATATATATATATATATATATATATATATATAAATGATTTAAATATAAATATATGTGTGTGTGGGTGTGTTTGTGTGTGTATATATATATATATATATATATATATATATATATATATATATATATATATATATATATATATATATATAATCCTCAGGAGCTCAGCTCACACTATCACGTACTATTCTCTCTGGGGTTGTGCGAAGGGCAAGTCCGAGCCATATCCGTCTCCTTTTCCTCACCACCTCACTTGCATGGGGAACCTCAATAATGTTCCGTATGGTATCGTTTCTTATTCTATCCAATAATCTGACTGATAACATTCTTATTAAAGCTTTACGATGACTCCTAACAACATTGTTAAAGCTTTAATCTAAAAAAAAAACTTGCAGATACTGTATCATGTCGTACTGTGTTACTGATCCGTATAGCAATAAAGCTCGTACTAGAATTAGGCATAATCTTACTTTCGACAGCGGATTCAATCTATGTCATTTCCAAATATTAGTCATCTGGCTTACTGTTTGCTTCGCTCGGTTTAATTATTTCATTAACTCCCAACTCAAGAGAACCTCCGCTGGATATCAGTGTTCTGAAGTATTTGGGTAATCTAAATCGCACCTTCAATGGTCACTGATGCCTGTAAGGAAACAGGTAAATTTTTTAGGGTATTTTTTATATCATCATATCTTCAAACATCAGTGGGATAAATTTAGTTACATAAGAAACCATAAGAAAAATAAGATCGGTTCCGAGGGCACGTGGAAAAATAAAAGCCGACATAAGAATTGAAAGAGAGCGAAAACGCACCCAGAACTAGCCTCAGGAACCGCGCAAAAGAATTTCTTGCAGCTTAGCCCAAATAACAGAAACATATGAAGTAAAAACAGCTCTTCAAACCCCAGCTCGTCCACCCAAAAATAATCCCTTGTTCTCAATATTGATCCCGCTACACATGGACCTGTATCTCCATTTAGCAAAGGCACCATGAGCTTATAACTGACAAGAGGGAATGCTGCCATGTTTAGGAAAAATTTTCGGTATAAAACTAAACAGAATTACTTCAGCATAATGATGTGACAACGTTGCCGTCGTATGCGTTCCCTTTTGTATGCTGTGTTGCTGCCTACGTTTAACCAATACCTTGGAACTTTATTTTCCTTCTTTGGCAGGAGACTCAGAGCACAGGGAAAATAGGTTGTAGCGAGACCAGTACAATTTTCATATGACGAAATATGTGGGTGAAAACCCCCGTTAATTACGAACGTCAAATTGTATATGAATAGATTCCAAATACAAAAATATGAACTAAGGAATATAACTGCAGTGAGATTAAATTAATCATTTTCCAATTCAGAATATCTGCAGACAACCGAATGTCCAACACTGAAAGCCACCTAGAAATTAACCAAAGATATAAACGTGGACCATTCACATACATGAAATCAACTAAATTTAGAAAGGTTCCGAAAAGTGGCTGTGTGCACATATATATATATATATATATATATATATATATATATATATATATATATATATATATATATATATATATATATATATATATATATATATATATATATATATATGTATGTATATATATATATATATATATATATATATATATTATATATGTATATATATATATATATATATATATAATGTATGTATATATATATACATATACATGTATTCACATACATGAAATCAACTAAATTTAGAAAGGTTCCGAAAAGTGGCTGTGTGCACGCATATTATATATATATATATATATATATATATATATATATATATATATATATATATATATATATATATATATATATATATATATATATATATATATGTATATATATATATATATATATATATATATATATACATATATATATATATATATATATATATATATATAATGTATGTATATATATATACATATACAGTATATAAATCAACAGAAGCTGATGTAACGGACAAAACAATAATCTAATTTAACCGACAGCTGAACTGAAGAAAGAAGCAAGGTAAGTTTGAGGTAAATAGTCCAGCCTCTTTGAGGAAGGAGACAGACACAAATCGAGTCCTGCAATGCTAGGATTCCTGATTTCCAGAGTAAATATGGGAAAATTTGGCAGGAGGAGTTTGGGAGACATCGTGAAAAATGAAAGGACTCTTCTCTTTACGCTCAATGGACATAACAGCAGAAATAATACCTACAGAAAATACAGGGTGCCCCACAAAAACCCGGGAAATTTGGTACAGTTTATTTAACTGTTGGAAAGAAAATAGTTGTTGTTAACAGAAACAATGTTTAAACAGAACAAAAACACAAATGTTAGATATAGCATTCAAAATGCTTTCCATGGGCAGCTGCACAACGACGTAGACGGACTAGGCGGGATATTGTTCCAAGCTCCCATAAACAGAGATTTTAAGGACTGTATGTCTATGAACTCTCTCCTATGTAAATGAAGTTGCCACGTGGTAAAATCCATTACGCTGAGATCTGTACTTTTTGAGGGCCATTCGTTAAATTCAAGAAAGCCAGGAGTACTGGCTCTGAGCCGGGCAACAGTGTGTAAAATACATAATGTAAATCTAAAATTTCCTGGTTTTTTGTGAAGCACCCTGAAGAATGAGAAGCCACTTTGCGACGAAAAAGACAGAAGATCCAGAGAAAAGATTAAAAGCGGGTGTCAATAGATCAAACGAAATGCCTTTGATTGAAAACTACTAAGGGAGACATAATACAGAATACACCTAATTCGAAAGTATTAGTACAAAGACAAGAAAGGTCACAGCACACACTTGATAGATTTGTAGTAAACCAAATCTGATTCACCCAAAAAAAATCTAAATTTTCATAGCCACTTTTAGCCGGTTCCTTTAGAAAAGTCTTTGGATCCTAACGATATCTTTTCATTGAAATTATTTTTATTGTATTTAAGGCTGTAGACTTTCAACAGCTGTAAAAATTTATTTACTCAATAAACTTGAAAGTAACTTAAAGGTTAAAAATGTTACTCTATAATTTGAGAATATCTTAATGTTTATCTGATAGCTTATAGTCGGTCTCCATCATGCTCTAGTCCCTGTGTCATGACGAGACTTTACTTACCGCTAATGCAGCAGCCGTGATTGGGCTACGCGTGAAAAGTTAGCAAGCACCAGGACACCACAAAGACCATCGCTAACTCTAGGGTAAATTACATATCGGTTTTGGGGTCTTATTTTCATGAATCTGTGCTTGAAAGTTAGATGAACAGCTAGTAACGAATCTGTTATTCAACAGACCGCTGTCTCGACATACACTGGCCCTTGAAAGAACAGTCAATGAAGCAGATATATTCTTTGAGTGTTATTATGAAAGACATATTAAACTGCAAGTCCAACTTACAACTTTTCATGTCAATTATTTCTAAAAGAACTCTAAACAAAACGACGCTTCTACAATTTTACCTGTCTTCAGGTTTTGTATATTAAATTTTCCTAATACCCAGTTATTCGTGGAATTCTTTCTAACATCAATGAATACATACCGGCAGCAATAAAAATGGTATCCAGACTAGACAATAAGAGTAAATGATTATATGATTCTTCACTTATAGTAGTCCGGCCAAATTTGAAACGCTTCAAGTCTCGATTTCCATTTCTGTTGCTAATGAAAATTACGATTTCTTAATTCACTGGATGAAAATGAACGCAAGCAAAAGGTGAAAACGATGAATTTACAGAACCTACCAATAATAAAGTTCAAGGAGCGAATAACTTGGTATCATTAAAAACCAATACTTTTCACATGAAAATAAACTTAAATTAGTTATAGACATTTCAATAAAAGTCTCAGAAAGCCCAACACCAATGGAATCGCTATAACACTATGCGAAAACTAAGGAAAGGTCTTAATAACGCAGATATGTTCATGAACAAACCTCCACTTTTATTTCACACTGCAGCTTTAACGAACACAGCCAAAAACTGTCGCCGCCGCTCCATGAAATAAAAATCTTCATGAATCAAGAATTTTCTTTCTCCTACTAAACATCTAAAAATCCAGCATTTCATTTCAAAATGCAATTCTTGAGTTGTCCGACTAAAGAAAAAACATCAACATCTGTCAACAGCCCAACTTTATCGTATAGAAGTGATTTTAAATGACGTATGTTGAGAGAAGGTCCACAGCACGTTAGGTTGCCAAAATAGAAGACCCTACGAAACAAGACGGCAATAAAAGAAATGTTTCTGTGCAGTTAATATGGAATTTGAGAAGGCTTCTGGTGCAGATGAATATGCATGGCGGAATGATAGATTGGCAAGAGCAATGCAGCTGACGCAATATAAGCAAAGCTTAGCGTGAGCATGTTTTAAGAAACAAAATTTTTTTAGTAATTTGTCCATCTATAAGACCATCGCGCCTTCAATTAACATGCAGACTGTTAGTAGAAGGGGTCCTTATTAGCTCACTGAGGAATATGAACTTGAGCGATGGTCTTTTATAAGAGCGAAATGCTGAAACCTTTTAACGATCCGAAAGTAAAACTTGCTGTTAAAAATTTAACAAACTGCTCAATTTCGCATAATTTTGGCAACTGCATTTTCCAACAAGTATGTATTAACTTAATTTTAATGTTATCTGTGGCAAAAATTTATTTCATATGTAAACTATTCTTAAAACTATTCAGTGTCCTGAAGATGAATTCATGACAGAGTCGAGAGTCTTCGTCTCTCCTTTTTATTTTCATGAGAGATATTCTTACATTACATATTCACGGGACCATCATGAAAACACAGTGCGTACATAAACAAACATACATACATAATAAATACATACTATTATATATAATATACATATATATATATATAGTCAATATTTAGCACTATCTGTTTCATAACAACAGCTAAATGTAACTAATTTCTTCCGTGCCTAAACAACGAACATTGTTCTTTACCGAACTCCTTCACCTATTACTCATTTGAATTCAGGATTTGCAGTGGTTAGCAGTAACTGTATTACAATTCCTTTGTGAAAAAATCAAAGTAGTACAGAAGTAATTACGACAAACAAATGAGAGAGAGAGAGAGAGAGAGAGAGAGAGAGAGAGAGAGAGAGAGAGAGAGAGAGAGAGAGAGAGAGAGAGCATAAAACACACTTCCCGAGATATTTTTTAAAATATTTACAAAACTATACTCTTCCATTTACATATTATCTATATATGCAGCGCACACCAAAGTACACAGTCCGATTACAGACCATTGCCTAACATTGATATACTTTCAAGTATCATCTAAAATACTGACCTTTTCTCAACAAGTTATTCCTAATCTATGGCGTGTTCTGCTAACCGTCACTATGCGCAAACTGAAGTACGTTTGCGTAAATGAAGTTTAATTCCCCCAAGAAAAAATAAATACATAGATCGCAATAACACCAGTAAAATATTAATTGTCTGTTTTGTACCATATAATGATTACAGAAACAAATACAAAAATAAACACACACACGCACACTCATACAAGAAGAACCCAGGAGTCGTTATTGATCAAGTGAGCGAAAATTTCATCCCCGGAAAGAGTGGTTCAATTCCTAAGTTCGTTTTCATGATAGCGCTCGCCCGTGGGAATGGAGTTTACTGCGCAAATGATATGAAATCTTGCCCACCAAGTGAACGGTGTGGGCGCGCTACGCAGGCATTTGACATGAGATGAAAAGTCTACGATACAGAAAATAAAAAGTAAAAATGCGCCGAGGTTTCTTCAGCGCAATCGTTTTCTGTACAGCGTATAATGCTGTATGAAACTCTCAGCCACGGCCCATGAAACTCACAGCTGCGGCCCATGAAACTTTCATTCACGGCCCGGTGGTGACCTGTGTTGTGCGCACGATCATGGCTAACTCTAACCTTAAATAAAATAAAACCTACTAAGGCTAGAGGGCTGCAATTTGGTATGTTTGATGATTGGAGGGTGGATGATCAACACACCAATTTGCAGCCCTGTAGCCTCAATAGTTTTTAGATCTGAGGGCGGGCAGAAAAAGTGCGGACGGACAGACAAACAGCCTCTCAATAGTTTTTTACAGAAAACTAAAAATCAAAGGCAATATAAAATCACTTATTCCAATAACTGATATATATGTACTCAAAATTAGTCGTCTAACCGAATAAAATGAAAAATGTTGGTCAGCAAAGTTCAAAAATATTTTAGTACATTTTTTTAAATATATCACACCCCTTTTATCGCATAGCCTTCGGGAAGTTTTCAATAAATAAAGACTGTCATACGTCAGCAGACCCTTCCAAACTTGGGGAGAACAGAAGGCGCCATTAAACAAAGTTTCGAAAGTTGCTCTAAATAGAAAGAGGAGGAAACTCATACGAACCCTAAGAAAGAAGCCACAACTTAACACAGGCACCTTGAAGACGACGAAAATCAAAGCTTTTCGTGCCTTCTTTCAAAACACGATGAGATAATGTCCGAAGGCACAAAACAACTACAAAAAGTCTGTGAGAAAAAACATAATGTGCAACTAATCGAGCAAATGGGTCACCTGAGAGTGCAATATCAGGATATAACCATTTAATGGCGCCGAATGGACGTATCGTCGACACGAGGAAGCGCCGAACAACACGCAGTATAGCAGGACCTCTTATCCAAAAAAAAATAATCACTGCATTATTGTGGGAATGAGAGACGAATGAGCATCCATCGCACTACACATCAAAAAAACCGCAGCTGACACAGAGGAAATATCGGATGCATCCCATTGGAGAGGCTGAAATGCTGCTGTTGTTCTTGACAACGCAACCGTTTTCAATTCCAAACCATTGCACACATTCACTTACTTGAAAATACAGTATTTGAGGAGACCTAAAATACTGAACCTTCTGTCATGACATCCATCAAATAGTTTCCACATCCACGTTCATGTTTATATATATATATATATATATATATATATATATATATTATATATATATATATATATATATATATATATATATATATATATATATATACATACACACACACACATTATATATATATATATATATATATATATATATATATATATATATATATATATATATATATATATATACAAAAGTGACAATGTGGGTATATTTATTCATTACTGTATACTTACATCCTTAACAGGCAATAATAAGAGACCTAAAAGAGATAGAATTACTGACTCCCACAGCAAATATTTATCAAACATAGGAAGTAGTTGATAGTCTGCATATTAGTATAGAATCATTATTGTCCATTATATCAGAAGTCTTCCCAGGCCATCCCTACCCTACTTACCATATGAAACACAAAGACAAACAAAAGGCAACGTAATATATGTCATTAACATACATGCTCTAGCAAAGATCTAAAAGTCCTACTCAATCGCATCCTCTCTCACACTTCTTTCTCTTCCTTCTCCTCCTCCTCTTCTAGTTGACAGTACGAACCAGTTCTACCAACCTCTGCAAAGCAGAGACCTCTGAAGCCCAGATCTGTGTGGCATAGCATCCTTTCTCAATCAGGGACGTAGGAGCAGCAAGAACAGGGCACAGAGCAACCGTCAAGCCACGGACAGACTTGCAATGAAAAGACGTGACCTTGAGGGAGTGGGAGGCAGGGGCGTGTTGCTGGTGGTGGTAGCAGTTATTCATCATCCATTCAACCATTCACTCATCATTCATTCACCTCGAGTCAGACCACTGACACTTTTAGGAGCCGTTGTTGGCGCATTAGCCTTAATTTCAAAGGCAATCATCTGGAAGCGCACCAATGCCACCACGAGGAAGCATCCACCCGCCAGAGAGGAAGGGAGGCTACCATCCACTAACGATATCTACTGATCATCTGCTCTTTAGCTTTCTTCCTTTCGTTTCGTTTCGTTTGCTTTTATTTTCATTTTCCATTTTTTCTTAGTTTTCAGACTCCTTCCTGCGTGAAGAGAAATGGTATGCATGCACGCCTGTGCAACTGTTAACCATAAAATTACTAGAAGTTGATATACATAATGTCCAAAAATAACATAAAAGATCTAAAGTACTGTCTATAAATTGGCACTGCAAAACTAAGGTATACTTAACTTACCACTGAAAAACAGATAATTGTTTGTTTCTTGCAGTGGAGACAATCGGTTACTCTGAGAATCATAGCCCCGAAGTAAAAACGCTAAATAAATGTTATGAAATCCACTAACCTTCGTACAGAACGTACAGGAAACAAAATTAATATATATACATACACACACACACACACACACATATATATATATATATATATATATCAACTCTTTTCCTCTGATTTTTATGACACTTGAAAGGTAAGTGCCTCGGGAGTTGCTGAGTATTTTGGGATCATCTACACTGCTATCTTTCCTTTTTCCCTCGTTTTATTCAATTTGCTATTTCCTACTCATTATATCCCTTTCTTTTCCGTTATTAGCCCTTCGTTGGCTGAGTCGGTTGAGCTTCAGACTGTCACTCCATGGACCGGAGTTCAATTCCCCCGACCAGCTGATGAAGAGTTAGAGGAATTTATTTCTGGTGACAGAAATTCATTTCTCGCTATAATGTGGTTCGGATTCCACAATAAGCTGTAGGTCCCGTTGCTAAGTAACCAATTGGTTCTTAGCCACGTAAAATAAGTCTAATCCTTCGGGCCAGCCCTAGGAGAGCTGTTAATCAGCTCAGTGGTCTGGTAAAACTAAGCTATACTTACTTTTTCCGTTATTCACTTTTACCCATCTTTCACTCTAACTTCTTGATGCATTAAATTTGTGTGCAAAATATAGAAAAGATGATTCAGTGCAATCGTCTTTACATTTTCGCGCAATACTTTAAGAGGAAATGCACGTAAAATATGTAAATTTCATTCAATAATTTCTTTAAGTATAGCGAAATCCTTTCGTTTGCCTCAGACTCCTGCTCATTAACTTGGAGGTGGAAATGAAAGTTAGAATAAAATAAAGATAAAACTGTTTATTTTGATCTGTTTCAATCCTTTCCTTGAAGTTTTCTACAGTAGATCGCCATATTACAGCCAGACTCTAAAATTCTTTCCATTTTGAACGTGGATTCATTGTAGATTATTTAGCTTTTCCCTTAGACAAGATGTTAATCTACCAAGTTTCCTTAGTCTAAACAGCAGACTTTAAAATTTCATTCTTGAATATACCTAGTTTCCACGAGGCCCCTTTTTTTGTTATTCACTTATGGATTAGTTAAATATGCCTGTATATTGTAAGGATTTTTCATATCAAATGTGCACAAATGTACTTAATTTTGCCGCAACTGCAACATTTTTTAATCCCTGTATGTGCGTAAATGTAATGTGGCCGAGTTTGCAGTCCAAAGAAGTTTGGAAGGGGGGCGCAGGTCTAGTAGCTCGAGTGGATAAGGTAACAATTGGCCAGTGAATGCGAGGATCTAAGTCGAAATTTTGAATTATAATTCTTTTATGTCAAAAGTTCTGTACAGTTCACCTGTTTACCTTGTAGTGAGAAGCATGCAGGTATGGCTCAGACAGTTTACACCTGTCCAGGCTGCCCAGCCCTAATTATCAACTCTCGCCTGAAGACAAGTTTACCATCAACAATCCTACTGCTCTATCCTCCTCACTAGGAACCTGGACATCCAGAACGGAGGTAACATATGACATGGCGAAATATGATGTCTACGTCATAACCCTCTGATGTGCCCCGCTGAGTCCTGAATAGCTCGCCTCTAGCCATCCAGTCACATTGTAGCTGCAGGGATCCACTTCGGAATGGAATTTGTCCAATGAACTGCAAATGAATAACGCTTAATCATTTCATTAAGTTGTCCAATAATACTGAAATTCACCCCCTTCACCTGTTTGTAAGCTGGGTCATTTTGCTAAAATATTTTTTTTTTATTTACTTCTCAAGTAAATCAAATCATGAAACCTGGTAGGTGAGTACACTGGGAGTTGGAAATTATTCTCTCCGCCAAAATATTTTTTATCTTATATATTTCTTGGTCACAGGTCGATACAATCCGACAAGACGACCAAACGTGGTCTCCAGACGATAATTAAAGTGATAATTAACGGGAACCTGTTAGGAAACCTACTTTTCAAGTAATTCTGTCTATAAAATTAAGATCATGGAAAGCTGCCATCTTCCAAACAGGAGAACAATATTTCATTAATGGTAGAACAAAAAAGCTGAATCACACAATTACTGCAAAGTTCATACATTTTGGTTCTGTTTGCGCTACACTAAGCCTTTTTTTTTTAACATCTAAGCGTTCTGTTCAGTCAACGTTTGCTTAGTAAACTCGTGGCCTTTTGGCCTTTCCACAGGAATATATCATCACTGTTTCTAAACTAACATCAAAATGAACTGTCATATTAAATCCAAGCAATGTGCTCTAATAACCATTGAGCAACATGATAAATTCTTGCTGTCCCATTTTTGTATGAATGAGAGCATAATGTTAAGTATGCAACCCTGTATTAATGCATGTTTAATATTCATATATTAAAATTAGGTAAACAGTTAGTCATCAAGGGCAAGTCTAGACATCATTTCTGGGAAACTGATCAAGCAAGGTATAAATATAATAGATATCTCTGCCACCGTCATCGCCATGAGGATTATGGCAAAAATATAGCATTATAATGGTATTATTATCATGTGCTATTACTGCTGTTGCTGCTGCTTAATTATTAGCAACAATAAAAGTAACTTTCTCCTGCGGTTTACGCTGCATGCTCATGAGGATGACAAACCTGTTTTTCGTGTCATCAATGCTGCTGTTTTTGTCACTGTTAATTATTAACGACACCAAAAACATTTACTGACTTTTTTTGAAGGTTTACATCGTTTTACGTAAGAAAACCTAAACATCGAATTGAAGAATCTGTATTAAGACATTTCATTAAAACAATACTAATCACCTCAAAACAATGCAACGCTATACACTTATAGAATCTTTATTTTTTTCTATAAATAGAATTCTGGTGTTTCTTTTTACCATTTTTTTATATTTATGTTTGGCGTTATAGATTTCGACGACGCAGACCTGAATGTTAGCCCTGGCTGACTGAGAGTAAGTCCTGTATTTGAGTCATTATGTGAGAGGGACATAAAAGTGATTCTATATATTCTTACCTGCAATTACTTTTCCTTTACGCTTGACCCATTTCCCTCCCGTGCTTCTCTAACCACGTTTTAGTTTTCCAAAAAGAAAACTATTGCGCAGGCTTTGTCTGTCCGTCCGCACTTTTTCTGTCCGCCTTCAGATCTTAAAAATTACTGAAGCTAGAGGGCTGCAAATTGGTATGCTGATCATCAACCCTCCAGTCATCAAAAATACCATATTGCAGCCCTCTAGCCTCAGTAGTTTTTATTTTATTTAAGGTTAAAGTTAGCCATAATCGTGCGTCTGGCAACTATGTAGGATAGGACACCACCGGCCCGTGGTTAAGGTTTCATGGGCCGCGGCTCATACAGTATTATACCGAGACCACCGAAAGATAGATCTATTTTCGGTGACCTTCATTATACGCTGTACAGAAAACTCGGTCTTCGGCGCATTTTTTACTCGTTTCGTTATGAAATCTATGAATAAGGAAAACATCCAAGCTGAAATAATGTTTCCTTGTAGCACTCCATTATTTGCTGTACATTCACGTGACAAGACCTCATCAACACTAACTTTGTATATAATTCGTTCGCTGGTAATTTCAATTATCTTTACGTATTAAATGTGAATGCCACAGTGATTTGGGGATGCTGTCACATGCCTTCTCTTAATCAACAAAAGCTATCAGAAGGGGTATATCAACTCCATAAACTGCCACACAATGCATCTTAAAAAAAATATTTGACCTTCTTTTCTAAAAACGCTTGTTCACCTCGAAGCAGAAAAAGCTGCTTTAGTCAGCTAAACACAAAATTTACAAAGCTAGTCTAACAGAACGCATCATGTATCTAGACAAATAGAACTTGAGATAAATCTAAGAAAAATATAAATAATGAGGAGAAAGTAAGCACACATGAATGAAATAACACTAAACAGACATAGGATTAATGAAGTTGTCTCCAAGTATTTAGGATCAACAATATCCAATACGGGTTCTCGAGAGCTCAAATTTTACGAAAGACTAGAAAAGGCAAATCAGACAATGGGCAGGCTGAATAAGCTTAAAACCCAGTGGACTGAAATAGTATACGAAAGTGCGTTTGTGCATCAGCAAAGTTTCCGTTTGTGCATCAGCAAAGTATGGTTTGTACTACTATACAGACATAATCTTGGAATACCAAAAGTACAGTATATCTAAAATATTTTGTCTATGTGAGAATACAGCTGTATGAAGGCCATTAGGAGACTGATGGCCTGATCAAGAGTGAAAATATATATAAAAAAAATTACTGATGGGGTTCCATATTTAGATGACATAAGGGATGAAGGAGAGATGCTTGAACATATCCTCCCTAACCCAGGGTGAAGAGTAGACAATGGGATAGTGTTCGCTGGGCTACTGTGGGCATCAGAAGAGTTGGAAGACCCAGAGCTACTAGATGGCGCAAAATGAGTTGAGATTTCTAGAAGTGAAATTACTGGAAAGAACTGAGCAGCAGAATGTTACAAAGACCCTTAGCATCGCAGGCATTGTGGGTGGTGGTGATGATGACTGGACAAACAAATGGTCTTTCAGCATGAATAAATAACTTAAGATCGCTTAGAAACTGATGCTGTTAGTTGAGTAAGTGGGTGGGACGCATCCCCAAAAGCACCTACTTGTAATTAATTACCTTGTTTCCAAGCTTCAATGACCAAACCAGCTTTCGTCGACGGTAATCCAAGTAAGATTTCATGTTTGTATTCTTGTTGGAACCAGAATTTCAAAGAGCACTGAGAAGCGGCCAAAATAAGAATCAGCTTTAAAGTTATTTCTTGTGCGGAAGCTTCACTGCAACCGCAGGCACAAGAATCCCAACATGTTAACAGAACTCGACTAACAAAAATTTCTGCAGACTTATAAAGAATCTCGAGAATTGGATGGAACCAGTCATGATGGAATAAAAACATAAACATCAAATGTAGAAGACATAAAAAATAAGAGTCAGAGCATATTAAGACCCTCAGAAGCATCGTGACCCATCAAGCAGAATCTAGCACTGGAGAAATCCCTTTCCCTCGACAATAGTTTGGCCATCTCAAATTGGGCATAATGGGGCCTCTGTCCCCTACAATGGGTTTGAATACATCTCCACGGCTAGAGAAGGAACCATCCAATAGCCAGAAGCAATCCCAATGGTGTAAGCGACAGTGAGCGCCTTCACTGAAGCACTTCTCCATGGTCAACATCATCACCCCTGACAGATAACCAACTTTTACCTTCAAAATATGGACCTCCTTAGCCAAACTGCTTGGATCAAACATACACCACACCAGAGCATAAAACCCAGCCACTAACGGCATGCTGAAAAAGACCCACTGCTCCTTCAAGGTGGCACTTACTGCTATATGTAACAGCCCTAATTTGAAAGGTCAGCTGCCCACCTGCCGATGCCAGTCAGCCACATGAAGAATTGCCAGGGCTTTAAAAAGTCATCAGATGATTCCGAATATATGTTCTAAAATAAAGATTCCAAAATTAGCTAAGCCTTTGCTGGTTTATATCATTAAAAATTATGCCAAAAAGCCTCCCTTAACTTCACCATACACAGGTCCATGCTTATGCATAAGAAGCCTGAGTATACTGACTTGCTGTCAAGACTCGACCTACAACTGATACCAAATACAGACTGAAATGCGCTCACAATACTGAGGCCAGAGGTGACCCAGGTGACACATCAGCATGTGATGGTGAGAGTGCTCCATGACTGGCGCTGTACTTGGCAGATAAAAATTTTGTAGATGTTGTACTGCTCAGTAAAAGTGTGCAAGATCTGCATCTTGTAAACAAACTTTTATCAAATGGCAAGTATTGTTCTTAAATCAAAGGTTGTGAGAACTGAATATGCTGAAGTAGAAGATATAACAATCTTGGCCCAGTAATTAATATGCCATTGAGAAGTCAACCTTGCAATGAAGTGTCCCCATTTTGGTATCTTGGCACAGTAATTAAAAATGAAGGATCTCTCGAAAACAAATCTAAGGAAAGACTAAAGAAGGTAAAGCAGACATGAATACGCTGGGCAAAGTGTGGGCATCAAACAGATTTACATGGAATACGAAGGTGTATTTACATTCTTTATTAGTAAGATCAGTTTTAGCCTCTGGGTGATAATTTTGGAGCAATATGAAACAATTTATAGGCATTTTGTTACTTAAAAAGCAACATCACATTCGTAACGAAACTATAAACAAGATCATGGCGGAGGTGGGTCATTGTCGAATGGTCTGTCCCGCTACAAATGGAAGACTGATGACTGACAGTGCCACTGGCTAGGAAATGGTTTTAATGGTCCTGATGGTTGATGACACTTCGTGTCCCCAATCAACTGGAGATTTATCCATAAATAAATAAAAATTACGAAAAATTTTACAGACGCGACATTTGTAGATGCCATGATTGTATTTAAATAAATAAAAATTTCAGAACAAGACTTCTCTGTTCCAAACGTCTCAATGAACTGTCATCTCTCTCTCTCTTGTCTCTCTCACTCTCTCCCCCTCACGATACAAAAACAGTACACACACACACACACACTTATACCTACATTGATGGCTCAATGGTTTATCAACTGGATATGAATAGGCTATATATTCGTGTCCCCATATTCCAATTCATTTATCATATATATAAATTCCCCTTATAATTCTCAACGGATATATACCGATATATAATTTCGATATTAAGCGATATTTGTAGCTTCATGATTGTATATAAATCACGGTGTGATAAAAATTTCACAACAGAGAAGAGCTGATGTTCCAAACGTCCAATGAACTGTCATTGACCTGGGTCATAAACAGATGGCTGCTCAACGCCTACTAAATTAAAATAATCTGAGGACATCCACCTTGATGGCTCAAGGTCAAACGTGATGAAAGTGTAATAGGCCACCAGGAGGAGACCGGTGGCATCCGATTCCAGAGATTTATGACTTATTTCCTACTACTCAAAGATTTAAGGCAAAAATTGCACAGTATAACTGGTTTGTCCTTCTTGATTGTTTATAAATCAGCTTAGTGATAAAAATTAGCTAACAAGTCATATTTTAAACGCACAATGAACAATATATAGATATGGGTCATTGTCACCTCCAGAAAAATGAATTAACGTTTTGTTGACCAATCAATGGTTTAGTCACAATAAATGTTGAATAAGGTTAGCACCCTCCGGAGCACCCATTTTTATCATAGAAATTCCCTTCGGACAATTCTCCAGACGTTAAGAACTATAGTCAATACAAACATTTATATATATTGTATATAAATATATGATAAAAATTTCATAACAAGAGCTATATGTTCCAAATATAATGAACTGTTATAGGTGGTCATTGTCGAGTTAAGAACTATAGTCAATACAAAAAACAGTCACATTATCTATATATATATATATATATATCTTGATATCAATGGTTTATAATAACTGGATATATATATATATATATATACATATTCGTGTCCCCACATTTATAATTTATCACATATAGATTCCCCTTATTTATAATTCTCCAGTATATATACATATATAAGATATTTATATATATATATATATATATATGATTGTATATAAATATATGATAAAAATTTCATAACAAGATGCGTGTTCCTCGTAAACACTGCAATTGTTCTTTAAGGTGATTACTCGAAATGGACAGACTCTAAGTACAGAAAGTAAGTATAGAAAGATAGGATGGCATACCGAAAATACCATCAACTTATTCAAAACTTGAATGCTTTACTCAACTGGAGTCCTTATATAACTGGTCCGTTTGAGGAACCCCACGATCAATTCATTTAGTCACTAGTAATTTTTCTGTTCCTCAGCAAATGGCATGAGAGACGCCAAAGTGGTATTTGGCTGGAAACATTTTCGCAAGAATTATTCAGAGCTGCATAGACAGACGAAATGTAAATCGCATGGAATTATTTGTCTCAATTCTCCATTCCTACACTGGAGAAAGTCCAAAGTTTTGTATATGCAATGCGTCGTGTTACGGCTATTATTCAATTACATTTTCATGAAATGTTATTGTTACATTAAGTAATAATTGTATTTCTCTGAACTTGTGATTTACACCATTCATATTATCTTTACGATTTATATGATTGTTTATAAATCACGGTGAAAAAATTTCAATAGTCAAGGATTCTGTTCCAAACGTACTTCAATGAACTGTCATACGCGGATGTGGGTATTGTCGTGTGTAGTATATATTTCCCCGCTCATATATAAATATATATATCTCGGCATATATATATATATATATTGATGGCTCAATATATTATATAACTATATATAGGTTTAAATATGTATTCGTGTCCCCATATTCCAATATTTATCATATATAAATTCCCCTATATCCAACGGATATATATATATATAATATATATTAAGCGACATATATATATATATATAAATCATATAAAAATTTATATATATATATATATATATATATATATATATATATATATATATATATATATATATATATAACCGAATTATAAATGTTTGCATTTATCCAACACTAGATGGCTGAGAGAGAGAGAGAGAGAGAGAGAGAGAGAGAGAGAGAGAGAGAGAGAGAGAGAGAGAGAGAGAGAGAGAGAGAGAGTGTGTCACTTCTCTTTTGGTCCAACTAAGTGACTGGACAGATCGGACGCTTTTGAAGTTTATATTTTGCCAGTTACTGAAAGACTACTAACTTAAAAATCACTAATTACTAGGTGTTAGAAAAACATCTTGTCGTTAATCACCCCTCATGAAAGATTTTCAATCATGACATATTAGGAATCACTCGTTCAGGATAAAATCTATTGCCTAAATCACACTTCATTACAGGTTTCCAATTACGACCGTGATTACCGTGCTTCCTGTAATATTTATTACTGTACCACGGGGTAACTACCGGAGTAAGTGTAAGCATTACGTGAGATGGATCTATCCACAAACTATTTAATCTAAAAAGTTATCAGAATGAAGTAATCTGACACTTGAAATTTATCATGGTCATGGCATTAATGGAAAACGTAATCCTAAGTCCGATTCGGTGAAATAACCTTTAAGAAATACGCAAACACTCACATAAAAGGCTGGAAAGTTTTTGAGATTTAAAATGTTCATGCCAACGGTTTAGATTAAAAGAAATTTAAGAAAGTCGACTTGTTTATGGAAGACAGTTGGATGAGTTTTGTTGTCAAGAGATGTGCCTTCGACTAGCAGAGGTTAGACAGAAATACTGAAGTGTTTGCGAGTATTGACAATATATTTATATAAATTAACTAGCTTTACAAACTTTATACGATAATGAAGAAAATTTCAGAGCACGGCACAAAACCAACAACTCGCTTCCTTCCCACAGACACGCAGTCCCTACCAAAAACAAGACCCTATTCCACGCTCCCATACCCATCTTTCTCCTCCTTTACCACAAACTAGGCAGCTTCAGTGAATGAATTCAATTACAGAATATACATCGCCTAGCCACCAGTAGAATATGTATTTTTTATAGTAAATTTACAAAATGGTGTTTACTTTATAAGTAATTCATAAAAAATAAAATGGAGAAAACGACCCCAACAATTTCCAGTAAAACCAATATCCATATTCCTTCTCCTGAAGTGAAACTTGAGATGCATGGTAAAAAAAAATACCTGCGAGGAAAGGAATATTGAAAGAGTGAGAAATGTAGGGGTTCCGTAAAGAAATGTGAAGATATGAGGACGGAAGCGAATTATTTACTGGATAATGGATATAATTTGAAAGAAAATAGAAAGGGACGCCGACTGGCACAGGAGTTGGGACTGAAATGCCTTAGGTGGCTACACTTGTGACTGCAGACTCTCTCTCTCTCTCTCTCTCTCTCTCTCTCTCTCTCTCTCTCTCTCTCTCTCTCTCTCTCTCTCTCTCTCTCAGCCACTGTCCATAAATCATCATCTTAAACAGAAAGGAGTTGCAGCTCCCTTTCCATGCCGGGTTTCCATACTTGCATGAATGGCCACTTCAGTTTCTGCAACACTGCTCCAGACTACTTGACAAACTGTTGAATAGCTTGTCAAACATAGAAACTTCTCATTACTCTCATCAACTTATTTCCCCTGCAATACAACGCATCCTCAACACCCTTCCCATTGCTACTTTACCGATTCTATCATAGGCTGCGCCTGGGTTGATGTATGCTGCATATACCCTTTTCCTTCAAATTTTCACATGGCGATTTCAAACATGCATCTTCCAATTCTAAACCTACAATGCTCTTCCCCTATTCATCCATCTAACTAACGTCTTATTTCCTCAAATAAAATTATACCAAAAAACTTCCCTGGTTTACTAAGTCAGGCCATCCACCTATAACGCTTTCTGTTTCCTCTGGCACCTTTACTAATACAAAAGGGACAATTATTTCCCTGACCCACACACACGCACACACACACACACATCCTTTCACTAAAAGAATACGAGTCATGATCCTAAGCATTTAAATGAAAAAATGCCTTTAGCGTTTGTTATAACATATCGCCGTCACGCTTAAAATCTGACATTAAAGGAGAATTAAGTCTTCACCCCATATGCAACAGAGCTGTCTTGGTCCACTGAAAGGTCATCTCCTTTCAACTATGGCAAATGACAGCAACAGTGGTTGGATTCTGCTGGTTCTTCAGCAGCAGATTCCTGTTTCTTCAGTAATATTTCACTTGTCACTCGCCGTGTTCATAAACTAGAGTGAATTGTTTTTACTCTTCTTTCAGTCCCTTCACCACAAAGCTTTTAATTGGAATCATTTCATTATTATCTTCTTTCATCACTTTAGTAAGGCCAGAGTTGCCTTTGATTCGAGCTTGCTGCTACTAACCGTCAATAAATGTCTCTGCATCGACTGCAGATCCGATAATGCATCTAGTACGATATTGGTTGACAATTTACAGATCATTTACTGGTGTTTTAATTCAACCACTATTTCTAATATATATCACAATTCAAGGGAACATTATGACTATATTTTTATTATCTTAAATTCAATACCTACCCCATTTTTTATCCGACACTTCCCACAATATAACCTATCCTTTTTCTATTATAATTAATGATATAACGTGCCAGAGTAACAATTTTAATTTTTTGTGTAATTTACAAACAAAAACAAAAATTAACTAACTTTCCCGTAGGTAAAAAATTTCAAGCAAAGTTCCAGAATGCAATCTTAAAATGAAGGAAGAAGATACAATTTAGTGAAGAGATTCTTCTAAGGGAGGCTTCAAGCATTCTTAATATGCGATAGTAATGTTAATTGTCCTTTAACAAATCGCCAAACACAGTGAACAAGTTGGATATACTAGGTACAATCGGCTGGTGTATGTTATTGTTCGTTTATATGATTAAGATTTATGCGATTCTGATGTTTTATTAACTTGCGAGCCTGATAGTGTGGTACGCTGCGCTGGAACCCACCGATGCATGTCATGTCTCCCCTACCCTCCTGATCCTTTACCTACCCGGCCCCTACCCGGGGCGGAAAAACTGCTTTGTAGGAGGAGGGTGCATTTTCATGTCTCCCCTAACCTCCCGATCCCCCACCTACCCAGCCCCCACCCCGGGCCGACAAACAAGTTTGTAGGAGGAGGGTGTATTTTCATGTCTCCCCTAACCTCCCGATCCCCCACCTACCCAGCCCCCACCCCGGGCCGACAAACAAGTTTGTAGGAGGAGGGTGTATTTTCATGTCTCCCCTAACCTCCCGATCCTCCACCTACCCCGGCCCCACCCGGGGCGGACAAACAGGTTTGTAGGAGGGTGTATTGTCATGTCTCCCCTAATCTCCCGATCCCCCACCTACCCAGCCCCCACCCGGGCTGACAAACAGGTTTGTGGGAGGAGGGTGTATTTTCATGTCTCCCCTAACCTCCCGATCCCCCACCTACCCCGCCCCCACCCGGGGCGGACAAACAAGTTTGTAGGAGGAGGGTGTATCTTCATGTCTCCCCTACCCTCCCAATCCCCTACCTACCCCGCCCCCATCCCGGGTGGACAAACAGGTTTGCAGGAGGAGGGTGGATGTCACGTCTCCCCTATCCTCCCAATCCTGTACCTACCCCGCCCCAGCCGAGGCGGACAAACAGGTTTGCAGGAGGAGGGTGGATGTGTCACGTCTCCCCTACCCTCCCGATCCCCTCTACCCACCCCGGCCCCACCTGGTGCAGACAAACAAGAAAGATCCACTTGGATTTTATTATTATAGAATAGATAGATAGATTTATCTAGCATCGGTTCGATGATGTTGATATAACTTGAAATGACTATTTGGTATGCGTTCCAGATGCTTATTTACTTGTTTATATATATCGATATGTTTATTCACGATCTTGTTTTGTTGCCGAAATCCCTCAAGATTCGTCAGCACTAAATCCTAACTAGTCAAGCTTGGCTTTCCCATCTAATTAGCGATACGACAAGGAACTAGTGCCCTTCCACCAGCATTTAATTAATAATACCTAAATTAACCTTCAGTTCGTGGAAAACCACGCTGGTGGAGTGATTTCCGAATCTGATTTCATCAGGCTTATGATTAAAGCCTCGAGTGGCTTAGCAATTCTACTTACGGTTCTGTTCCCTCATAAAAGACTTCTCAAGTTTGGACACACAAACACACGAACGAACGCGTATTCATTAAACAAAAAGATATAACGCTCAGAGAAAAGACAACTTATTCACTTTTACCTGATCAGACAAGTTTATCAACCGATAAAAACTAACAAATACGAAGTTGCTGGTCAACAATAGTTTTGGCAAAAACTCATTAGTAATCAGACAGACACAGCATTATTTATCTTATAAGTTTTCCGCCGAATAACTTTTTCATTGCAAACACAAACAATACAACAACCAGTTGTTAACACAGAAAAAGTGGACAATAACCAAACCAATCAAGGAATATACCTGGGATACGAAGGCAGAACGACTGCCCTAGAATATTCTTTCACCATCATTTCTCGTAGTTTTTTCTCCATATAAAAGAACAGGTCGTGGCCTGAATTTCAAAACTTCGATCACAGATAAAAGTATTCCCTTTTTTACGGTCCAGAAAGAAAAACGGCGCCTTCTTATCTTTTCCCACTCCAGTAATAATTATAGTACCGCGTTATCCTGTCACTCTTCAAAAAGCTTATAAATAACGTAGTGTCCTCAAATTCTTCCAGAAGTGACAGCGTCGTGATACTGTCTTCCACTGAATTGAAGTGACAATACCGTGATACTTTTTTCCACTCCAGTACAAGTAACAGCACCGTAACACACTGTTACATTCAAGGGAGAGTAACAGTTATGCAATAATACCTTTACACACTTAAGAAAGATTAACAGTAACATGATACACAAACACTCAATGCCATAGTCCTAGGGCCTCATCACTTTTATGAAAAGATTTCCTGATAGTATTTCGCGTAGTATTCTAAGCGATATTAATAATACTAATATTTCATGCGAAAATTCACAGAAACATTTTCGAATTACCTAACCGGATACACTGACTCCTTTATTCCTACAAGCTACTACACATATTCCAGTTATGTTTACCGGATATTTCTCAATTCAAATACATAAAATCCACAATAATGTTAATCAATACAATGCATGTGGGCATAAAAACAATGTAACTGTTAAAATTCAGTGGACCCGGTCACTAAAAATTCATTAATAGTCCCACCAGAAACAGCATCTCCTCGAATACTCTGCTGTGTCTTTTGTAACGTGTTAATCTTCATCTCATGACCAAGGATCAGAAAACAGATCGCATCTTAACAAGTCCGAACCAAATAAATGGGCGTCACTTTCGTCATTGTGTAGCCCATTCCTGTAATTACGCACCCAACTAGCTTCGTTAGAAACTCATATATTTAATTAAACAGAAAAATTTCTTATTTTCAATTCTATCACTTTTAATCACTATTACCATTTTATCGACACATACGCACGAACATATTTATTTTGCAACCCATTATAATATTACGCTATTTTGCAACCCATTATAATATTACGCTAACGTAATCCACTACTCATCAATTACGAATATACATTTGCAGACATACATATATCCCATCAATATATACTAATCTTTAGTTACTGCCTTTTTGGCCATTTCGTAAAATGTGGAAATTATTTATAGATTATGTGAAATGGCGTCGCAATAACGATGGTCATCGACGCCGGAGCATAAAAAGATAATGAATCCCCTAACAGAGGGAAAGACAATGTACCACAAAAGATTATACAGAGTAAATAGCTACAAACAGTGCATACAAGTACACAAGGAAATTAAACGCACCGCAGTTTAAATGTGAAAAGTATACTTAATTATTTTATAGGATTTTTCAATTTAAATTCTCACTGCCACAGAATTACGGGAACATAAAAAAATAAACGGGGAAGCTTTTAAAAAGCCATAATCATTTGACATCAATCACTCACAACGTCATAGCTGATGGCTAATGATCAGCGTCAACAGCCGGCACTCTTCACGCTTAAATCATTTTTTTTTCTGCCAACCCGCGCAGTCTCAACGGTCATTATTTTCAACAACATCTACATTACTAACCTTTTGCCGATATCCAGATATCTCAAATATTTTTTGCTTATGGCTCCCAATACATTTGCTAAAGATATAGCATACAACAAAATACAGAAAGCATTTATAAATACGGCTAAAATCTGTTTCTTAGTTTGATACCATATTCATAAAGTACAAGGAGGGAATACAGAAACTGTCTTTTCACGGTTTTGGTCACAACAGAAATGAAAGGTTTAAAATCATTGCTGTAAAAATTGCGATGTGAAGTTTGATTTTTGAGTTTCAAGGCCAACTAAAAAGATATCTGTAATATTTAACCAAGGAATTTCACTAATCTAAATTTTTACTGAAAACCATTTCTCTTATCTTGTTTTATTTAATGCGAAATGGCGTTATCTTTATTTATAGGGAACTAAATGTATCTTTTTTTTACTGTTCTGAAGGCTCAAATAATAATAATAATAACAATAATAATAATAATAATCCTTGAACTGAGATTGCTCCACAATAATTTGCGCGGATAATTAGCAGTTTTGGAATCCTAAAAATACAGAATAGTGGGAATTAGATCCTCACGAGACAGACTCAGACATAACAACTTAGGAAGGTTGAGAGAAAAAATTACTATTGCAAGAAGTATTAGTAGTAGTAAGAGTCTTTTCATTCAGATTAAGTTGCAAAACGCAACTGCAGGACGAAACAGCTTGAGGATTTGCAAAACCTTCTAAATGAGATCTGAGGTCAAGTAGGCTCCTACAGTATAAACCCTGAGGTAATTTCACGTCTTGGAATCTCATACGACTCTTGGTCACTTCCTCCCCTTTACTTAGTACAGATATCTTCCTCTAACCTTTACTCATCCTTTTACCCTTTCACATCACTTTATTTCTTTTGCCTTCACTTTTTGCCCCTGACCCCATTTCTTCACTTGATTGCACCTCTCTTACGTTTGCCTCCAAGTCACTCATTCATCGTTACATTTCTTCCTTTAACCTTCATTTCCCATTCTTTTCGCATTCAGTTTCTCCTTTTAAGCATTCTCTTCCTTCCCAATACATCACCCTCTCTTTACCTCCCCCCTTTATTTAACTGGCACATCCTTCCATTTCGCCATTCAATTCCTTTCACCTTCACACTCTTCCCCCAACCTTCACTTCTCAGTTGCACATTCCCATTCTTTTTCTCACCTTCTGGAGCATTTCGATATCATTCGTAGGTGTACTGTGTCACTCAAGAACCTCACAACTAAAGGAAACGAGACAGAAAGCCATTCTGTGTACCTGAAAGGTAAACTTGACAGAATAGTTCGAGAAAAGTAAATGTGGGATTCAGCAGAGATACTAAGTGAAATCAAAGTTGGGGATACGAGCTCTCAGGTAATCTAACTTTATTTGGTGGAAATAATTAAAAGTAAGTGAGTTTAAGCAAAGGCACGCGAACTCTGACTCCAACTTCCACCATGAGTACAAGAAATTTAAAATTGTGGAGATAGGAATAATACTATTTATACAATTTTTTTATATTCTTTATGTACATAATTAAAAACATATATATTACATACACATTATTATGCACAAGCATAAATGTACATACATAATACATACACACACAATATAAATTATATATATATATATATATATATATATATATATATATATATATATATATATATATATATATATATAATATTGTACACTGGTGCATGTGGCATCTATTACTTTATGTCAACATTCCTTCCTATTTCTCAAGACGAGATCTCTAAAGAAAAAAAGAAAAAAAAATTGTTATTACGCTTTATTTTTCTCCTCTGCAGACAGCAGCTTCAGCCATTGTAGTTCTATGGAACTACAATCCAGCCGTTTGTTCTCGTATGGATACTGTAGCCTCACTGTGGTTTTGGGCACTGTCTGCAGCTCTTCTGACACTCAAGAGTAAAAGTGCAATAAGTGAAAAAATTTATGTTGTTCCATGCATTTACTGTATGTCCACAGCTGTTTTAGCCATTAACTCTTGGCCATTATCAGGTTTACACCAATTCTGCAATGTAACCGCATCTATGTTTTCCTTAGTTCCGTGTAGTTCCACTGTCGTAATCCTAATCTTTGTAATGGAGTAATTTCTTTATTTTCATATAAGACAATAGCCTTCCATTTCCAAACAAGCTTTTTGGTCTCAGTCTTTAATCTAAGCAGTTCTTGTTGAATACTGATCCACATACTGCAAATGTCATTCCAAAAAAATGCTTCTCTAATTTTGTTAAGACTGAAACACTGAAAAAACTATGAAGGAAAACACAATGATGCTGAGCGGTTGCATGTATTCTCTTCTGCAAACAGCTGCTTCAAACATTAATTCATGGTTATCACCAGGGCTACACCAGTTCTACAAAGGAATTAAATTGGAATTGTTTTTCTTTATCTTGGAATGGGAACAGTCTTTGTCGCGAACAACTCTTACTGAATGCTGATGCATATGAGGCATTTATTATTTTACAACACTTCTCTAAATAACTATATGTCTCATCTTTAGGGATAACGCTCTGATGAAAATTGCTGGTATGGTGTTTATTAATTCCCTTCTGTAAACAGCTGTTTCTGCCAAGCTAACATCAGGGCAATGTCGCCTCTACAACTGAATAATATTCCCGCTGTTATCCTCCTTTAGGTGTTGTTGACTTGCTGCTGTTTCCTTCTCTATGAGACGAAGGAGCTTCTCTATCACCATCAACAATGTTGTTCCACTCTGTAATATTCTTTATATATGCAGTTTTTATCATAAGCGCCTATTATTGAGTGAGAAGTACATGCGGCATCAATCACTCCATAACAACACATCACCAATGTTCTATTTCTCCCTTTATCTTCAAGATTAAAATTAAAACAAAAGACCAACTCTGTTGCTATGGAGTCCTATTTATTCTCTTTAGCTGACAAGTGTTTCTGTAAATAACTCACAGCTATCATAAGGGCTATAACAGATTTACAATGGAACCCTATTCCAGCTCATTCAAATCTTACTGCTGTTTTCTACTCTAAGTATGTACAGTACATTACACGCTACTACTGATACGTCTGCGCTAACATTCAATGTTGAGTGTAGTTGGTGTTGAGAGTACTGTACAGTGCGATGGTTCCCCATAAATACACTTGCCCTCAGCTCCACTCTGACACTGTGCTTACTTGAGAAAATGGTGTCCATAGAAAATGGAAAGATAGACTGGCATAGCGCAGCAGCGTATTAATATAGCTGGGTTTTAATTATTTCATGTCTGCCATGGGCTGTGGGTTTTTTCGTTACATGTGCAAACCACTCATTACCTGGTAATAATGTGCATAAATACGTACACACACACATGCATATACATACATCCATCCATACATACATACATACAAACATACCGTCCCTTTCGGACTGCTTGCACGCGATGATGCAATAAGACTTCTTCGTGATAAAGTTTGTGCATCTTGACAGTACTAAGTGACACTTTTGCTTGTTGAAGCGACTTATTGATCGATGTATATCAAGTAAAACATGGTTTTATCTGATTTACTTTATGCTCCAGTGCTATATTGTTATTACTTCGGTGGACTCTATAGGTACCGTGCCTTATTTTATGTACGTGTAGGCCACAGGAGGTTACACATACCGAAGGTAACCTTTGGGTCGTCTCGTTCAAGGTGAACTCCCTTGGACCTATTAGCGCAACAAAAATAAAAGGGAAGTTATACATGCATACACGTACACTATATATATATATATATATATATATATATATATATATATATATATATATATATATATATATATATATATATATATATATATATACTATATATATATATATAAATCTTTTTAAGATAACAAATTATCATTGGTCATCTCTCTCTCTCTCTCTTTTCTCAGAGAACAAATTAGCATTGCTCTCTCTCTCTCTCTCTCTCTCTCTCTCTCTCTCTCTCGCTCTCTCTCTCTCTAATTATAGTATTAACATGGAAAATTGGGCAGAATCTTCATACTTGTAGATTTAGTGAGACCCCAGATGCCTGTCCTTTTCTGTGTATGTACACAGAGAGGTAGATATATAGATTAGTGCGTGAAAAGTATGAAGACCATTAAAACTCGTGTACCTTAAATGGCTTTCGGCAGTTACATGAAAAGTATGAACACCGCATGTTACTTTACAATTCTGGCCACTAGTTAATTCCTCTTCGTCAAAATCTTTAAATAATAATGTCCTCCTCCAAGCTATAATGTACTCCAGCCCTCATATGAATAAATTTTTCATTACTCTGCGACTCAAAAGAAGCAAATTATGTTCCTATTAATACCTAAACGTAATCCCTTCACACATTCCGAAAGCAGTTTCGGCACATGAAAAAGATATACTTCATATATAACAAAAAAAAACATCAAAAGACGAAACTAATTCGAAATGTTTCAAGAGTTAACTTTAATGCCCTGTGGTCTAACCCTGAGAAAACTGTTTAATGAACCCGCCTGATTTGGTTCAATCTCATTAATCATAAAACAGCACAGTACAAGTGGATATTTGTTTCAGTCGTTTAAGTTAAATCATCAAAACCAGAACATGCATCGATAAAGGTTTTGGATAACCTAAACTCAACTTCTCATTTCTCTAAAAGAGAGAGAGAGAGAGAGAGAGAGAGAGAGAGAGAGAGAGAGAGAGATGGATGGGAAGGGGAGGGGGGGAGTATCGTATCATTCACAGAGACTGATTATGAATTAGACATTTCCATTACCTAAAAGGACGCCTCCGCAGATAATAAAATCCATTAAATATTATCTGCTTATTTTCTGAAATACGAAGAAGAATGCGCTCTTGAGAGAGAGAGAGAGAGAGAGAGAGAGAGAGAGAGAGAGAGAGAGAGAGAGAGAGAGAGAATTTCCAGGATTATGGGAGGGGATTAACTCGTTGATGTTCTTTTTTTTATTACATTAGCGTGATTTTTCTGCTTCATCCCGCCAGCTTAGGTAAAAGCATAACCAATTACAGGTATAAATGACAAAAGCTACATACCTATAAGACTTATTATTTTTCGTGAATAAATATATGCATTCAAACTGAAACAAAAACCAAGACATAGCTAATTATTGTAGGAGTATTTACATCATTTGCTTACGAATCAAGCCGGTTTCAATTGACAATTACAAGCGAAAGATGAACGACAGAATTATGACATAGTTACATACCGAAAGCCATCACGAATATTTTAAAACACGAGACGTTAAAGTTTCAAATCTAGCTTGGCTTCAGGAAGTAAATCAACTGAGGACTACGGAAAATAATAATATGAGTAGGCCCACAGAATTAATATACGTAGAGAGAACATACCAAAATTGCTCCTTCCTCGCCCAGAAAACCACCGCGGCATTACTAAACTTTGAGGAGTTTTTCCAATCACAATAAAATGAAAAAATCCGACGAGGCTCACAACTGTTATATCTATGGTCAGCAAAACCAAGACATAATTCTATAGAAGCTCCGGCTTCTTTCAACTTTACTGGAGTTATTTCCATTGCCTTTAAACCCAGAAAGCTCAAGATGATTTGATGAAATATCTGATAATTGTTTGCGGATTGGTGGAGTGGGGATTACCTTGACGTGGTCAGATTTTTACAAAATACTTGGTATTAACGACCGTTATTTTGGCTCTCTCTCTCTCTCCCCCCTTACACTACAGTGGCTGCAACTCACAACAATCGACTGACAATCAGGTACCTCATACGCTGATCAGATCACAAGAGGAACCCTGGCTTTTTATGGGAACGTGCATATTTTGTTACATCGTTCCGGGACACAGGAGTCTACTCTCGCTGAGAGAGAGAGAGAGAGAGAGAGAGCCCTCAGTTTCTACAGGATGTCACGACAACGGCACTATCGGAAAACCGATACCAGAGTGTTGTTGAGGATCAGCCAGGAGGATCAATCATAAAGAATTACGGGTTCCATTCGAAAACTTATCTTCGGGGATTGGACGGTTCTCTGGGAAGCTAGAGAGCGGACCCTTTTTTTTAAGCCTTGAAGGACGTTCTGAAAGTTAAGGATTTCTTTAGAAGGCTGGGAAGATCTAAGGATGCGCCATGCATTACAGGGGATAATAACCTCCTTCATTCAGGACTATGTATGTATGTATTTATGTGTATATATATATGCACCATTCTTACTTTTGTTGTTTGCTGGCTCTTCAGTTCCCAGCGTCATTTCATTGCTTCATGTGTAAATAAATTCATTGAAACGTAAATTACTCTCTAATTTCCAATGGCGACCTTCCAATATTTGATTTAATTGGGTAAAATAAGGTAAGTGAAAAACCTCCTCCCTGCATTTTGTTTACAGACCGATGTTCTCCTCTGGTCCATCTGGCAGTATCTAAATTAAAGTAAACCCATTCCTTCCTCCAAGGACCACCAGTTTGTAAGAATATATATATATATATATATATATATATATATATATATATATATATATATATATATATATATATATATATAAAGATCAACATAGAATTCAGTATACCTGACCTGAAGAAGAAGAGTCAAATCATTTCATCCAAGTTGACACTGCATATTAGCTTTTCTTTGGTCAGGTATCTGAAGCAAATGAGAGGTAAAATTCGCTTTACTTTTCTTCTTATCTCTTTATTTTCTTATGTAACTTCTGGTCTTTTCTCTCTGATTTATTCTCTTCCTCTATGACTTTTCCCCCTTTAATTTTTACCCTCAGTCATTTACTTTGTTATGCGCGGTATTTAAGTAAACACACACTTTATTCTCTGCAACTCAGCATCCTACATTTGAAATATATATATATATATATATATATATATATATATATATATATATATATATATATATATATATATATATATGTATGTATGTATGTATGTATGTATGTATGTATGTATGTATGTATGTATGTATGTATATATATATATATATATATATATATATATATATATATATGTATATATATATGTGTGTGTGTGTGTGTGTGTGTGTGATTGTAAAATATTATAAATTTACCTCTCTGTCTTCTGCCTCATATATTTCAACTAAAATGCTTACTCTTTGACAAACCATCTTGCATCTTTTGTCTTCGTAATAAACGACATCACACTGTAGATATTCTATGAAGCCTAACACAATATAGAATGCTAATTACGTTGCATCATTATTAATAAGGATTCTTCAAAATATCTAATTCCTATTCTGATCTATAATGACTTATGATAAAGCACATTAAATTGAAAAATCCTCGTTAATTAATTTATAAAAAAATAGTGCTTGTTTGAAACAATTTTATTCGTCGGTTCCTAACAAAGCATATCTACACATGGTACGTTAAAAGGAATATTAAACCTTGTATTGCATGTGTGTTGAATCCTGGAAATGTCGCACATACTCACATTTCAAGCAAAACGAAAAAAGTTATGTAACAGAATCTCATACTACAATTATCTTTTCGAGAAAAAGCACATATAAAACATGCAATGAAAGTGAAGCCTTTTCTTCCGCTGACCAGGCTTTCCCCTCCCCACCCACTTTTTTTTTTTTTGAGCTGGTCTCTCTCTCTCTCTCTCTCTCTCTCTCTCTCTCTCTCTCTCTCTCTCTTATATCTCAACGCTAACATGTTACGCCGTATTTGACACTCCTGGATCTAGTGATGGTAACTTAACGCTTTAGCTGTCTCTTGGTTATTAGCATTTTTTAAATCCATATTTTTCTTTAATAAGTTAATACAATTGTTTTTTTTTTTTACCAACTGAGGTTGATCCCTTTTTAACTCAGTTACAATACTTACTTTCCTAGAACAGGTGTGGACAGTAGATATATATATATATATATATATATATATATATATATATATATATATATATATATATATATATATATATATATATATATATATATATATATATATATATATATTATATATAAAATGATTGGCCAGAAATGCAAAATTTCAAAAGATAAATATATATATATATATATATATATATATATATATATATATTAATATAAAATGATTTCTTTCAAAAGATCGCTGAGCAGATTCAACCACTGGTCTAAAAAATAAATTTCTTTCAAAATCAAAACGTCATTTTTAACACAGGATTATCTATTCAAAATTAAAACAAAAATAAGGAGGCGAAAAAAATTATTAACCAACAGAGAATCAATAAAGATATTTAAACCAGCGAATAAACTGCCAACAAAAATGACGGTATAAAACCACCTTTACTTCAAACAGGACTAAGATGTACGACATTCAAGTCTACAACTAAGTGAAGATATAATCTGAATAAATGGCAATACTTTCTTATCCAATAAAAACCGCTAAGGATTATTGCAGGCTACATATAACAAGAGGTGTTGGCTTAAGAAAAATTAAACTTCTTAGCCAAACAAAAGCTATTTATTTCAATACTCAAGGGGTTTACAAAGCCTAAGGATGCATTTCAACATTCCCAAAAGGATACAGAACAAAGAATTTACAGCTTATAGATAATCATAGGAATCTCTCAAATTTAAAAAGTTTCTGAGAATACATCCACCAAATACCGGCCATCTCCTATCTGTGAGGATATCGAAATGTCTAATAAAAGCGGATAACTCCAACAATTTTCTCCAGACAGTACGTGTAAAGTACTGTACAAGTGCACCTAATGCCTGCAATTTTTAATAAGTCAACAAACTCTACGGACATGAAACTGATGACTTCACCCCGTGGAAACTACTTCGCAATATAGGACAGACAAACGGAAAAGACAGATAATCTGCCTTCAAGTGCCTCTGTATAGATGATGGATTAACCTTTGTACAAAATATGACTGGAATATCTTTAACCTTGTAGGAGTTGTGATGACATGACAAGTGCGACAGACACTGCCTACAGACTGACGTCTGCACGAACAGAAAAACGGACAAGCGATGGAAGAACTATGGTCCCCCGGTATCTTGGTAAAGGGACTAAACACCAATATGTGTACACTGTGTACATCATGGAAACAAAATTAAAAAATATTGTGACCGCTGCACTACTATAGCAAACTGAAATAAATAAAACCAGAAGATGTATAGCACTCGTCAGTTCAAATAAATCTGTATATGACTTCCCATCAAGCCTTGCAGGCATGAATGAACCCAATGCAGGATAAAAATATGAATCAGATCTAGTACAATAAGAGGGACAGGACTTTTTAAACCCAACAGACTTCTTACAAGTTGATAAAATTAGGTAGAAGGCAATGACATGAAAGTAAGCAGCAAGTAAAGACATGAAAATACAAAGCGTTACCTTGACTTCCCATACGGTCTCTTCACAACCTACTTTCTCTTATCTTCAGTTTATTGTGAAACCAGAAATCCAGATAGTACAACACGACTAATTAACGAGGAAGTTGTGCTTCAACACTTACCACTGAAATAACGGTTCACTTTTCTTTCATAAATCAGAGAGTTGAAAATGTCCCGCTTTTTTTCATTCTCCTTCGGATTTTGTTAAACACAAAAAAAGATGGGAGGAGCGACCTCATATGCTGTTCCCACAATTCGAAACACTTAACACAGTACAGAGTTGCAAATCATCCTTTTATTCCATAATCAAAACTGGTTTCTACCCACATACTTTAAAGGATCTACTCCTTTTCTATCATTTTCTCTAACTATATGGGTAGATGTGAATCTGAATCACAACAACGTAACTGTTGTCTTCTTCCTATTTCAGTTTTTATGCACGCCGTGCCGGTAAAATTCTCCTTTCCCTTTTAAAAGACGAATTTCTTTCGTATTTTTTAAAATCAAATTTAGATATTTCATGCTACTCTGAAGGTCTGTATCTGTACATTCACACTGAACCGTTACCCCTTCCTTTCAAATTGCTCTTTTTTTAAAATCGTATTTTTTCTTCATTCAAAGCAGCATGCTTGTCGCTTTACTTATTACTATTTTTGGGAGGTTTGCTTGGCTGAGGCGAGTGACCTGGAACTGAAATAAAGCACATAGTTCGCTCTGAGTATGATAAATCTTTGAATAAGTAAGGTTGTTTAACTGTAAACAACAGAGGTATTTGAACTCGTTGTATTAGTGACGATTCAATTTTCAAAATAAGAAAATACAGAATTTGACAGGGATTTTCATGCCCAAGAAATTCAGGGGCTTCACATTTCTCTATGTATACAGTAGCAGCGGACAAAACCCATTAGATTGCGGTCCATTAGATCGGTCTCCACATTATCTGACGTATAATATGGATTGTCTATGATTATAACAAGAACCACGGAATCGTTTGCAAATCTTTACATACATAAATAAAACTTCTCTTGCATTTTTCTTGAGGGGCAAAAAACGATTAACAGGAAAGATAATGGCAGTTGTACTGTATATCTACCATTACTGTATTTCCTACGCCGACAGCAAGTTTCCCAACTTATTTACTAGTTTCAAGTCACATCTGAGTCACTCACAAAACAGGAGATGAAATGTTCACAAATAAAAACAAGTAGAAAATGCGCCGAAGAAACTTGGCGCAATCGAGTTTTCTGTACAGCGTATAATGCTGAATGAAACTCTCAGCCACGGCCCATGAAACCCTAAGCTGCGGCCCATGAAGATTTCAGCCAAGGCCCAATGGTGGCCTGTGTTGTTGGCACCTATACCGGTACCAGACGCGCGATCATGGCTAACTTTAACCTTAAATAAAATAAAAACTAATGCGGCTAGAGGGCTAAAATTTGGTGTTTGATGATTCGAGGGTGGATGATCAACATAGCAATTTGCAACCCTCTAGCCTCAGTAATTTTTAAGATCTGAGGGCGGACAGGAAAAGTGCGGCAGAAAAAAGTGCGGACGGACAGGCAAAGTCGTCACAATAGTTTTTTTTTTTTTACAGAAAACTAAAAACAGTTAAGTAAGCATAAAGATAAGCAATCATACTACGTACTTCCAAAACGTATTTAATTTCATGTTGAAGCAGCAACTGTGTATCATCTGTTCATTTTCATTATTAAGTGATTTTAAGGTTTAAGATATAAAAAGTCAGTCAGGAAAAAATTCTGATAATTAAAGCGAATTCGAATGAATATAATAACAGCATTACTCTAACACAAACGTAAACACAAACTCAAGGTATATATTTCTTTAAAAATTGTTATAATCATTATTTTTATTATTCCGGCCATGGGACCAGGGACGAAGCCTCTCGCTGTTTGGCCTTGAAACTTTAGAACAAAAATTTAAATTACCGAAAGTCATGCGAATGATTCCTAATTCTGTACCATCTGGCAAAACACCAATGCTCCCAGTGCGTCACCTTACATGTCCAACTCGAAAGTGTTCTTCCTTGACTCGTCATCTCCGAAAACCGTGCTGCACGTTTTCATGTGCCAGATTCGAAGAAATTTAAGAAATCCGCAATTGACTTTATTTTTGACAGTTCATTGTTAGTTATGGCCTAATCTGCATACTAATTGAGACTGCAAAGTTTTTGAAGACCTGGCCGTGAGATGATGTGCATCATATTCAAGCTGATCTACTCACGCTTCCTAAAGAAGAGACGTTTAAAGGCTTTAGAACCCAGCCAATTTGGCCGCAAGTCACATGATCAATGGAAATTTCGAGATATTTATAATAACGGTCAAATGTAATTACTTGGGCATCATGAACGAAACTGCTTCAGGCACCTAAAAAATAGCCAACTAAAATATAAAATCGAAGATGAAGGCAACGTGACACCGCCTACGGGTGGCCTAAGCATATCAGCATATAGGGCTTTCAGGCCTGTATCATCCTACCAAATTTCAAGAGTTTTGATCAGTAACTTATAGATTTATTCCAGAAACTGACTTTCCAGTTGAATTATGGAGGTATATTAACTAACTTTATCAAACCAACATGAGACTAGTCATGCTGGTTTGGTCCTTGAATAAATAATAATAATAATAATAATAATAATAATAATAATAATAATAATAATAATAATAATAATAATAATAATAATAATATGACCGACCAGCCAAAAATCGCCACCCGTTCTTAGTAAACCCGTTTTCAGGTATAAATATACCCTGCATGTACCCCTGGCGCCATTCACCTCCTGCAACGTGTATCAAGGTCTACCGAAGAACCGGAATAATAAATGAACTTCAGACATCTCATAATTTACCAGCTGAAACGAGTTGAGAAGACAAAATATACGCTCAACGGCATACAGTGCCATTCTTTTCAGCAAAATAATAATACGTTTACCTCTGTCTCCTATTTTAGCCAATTAGTGTTTGGAATGACTGAATCCAAATACCCTCCCATTTATTTCCGCCTACTTAAGGCCTTGCTCTTGCGTTAGATATGATGACGACAATTTAATAATGCAAAGGCAAATAATACTTTGATCAATGTTCAAGTTTTAAATAACTCCATTCCGTCCATTAAATCTAAAGCAGAGTTTAGGAGAACGAAAAACTATAATTTTTTGTTGTTTTGTTGTTTTTGTGCACCATAGAATTTATGGATTTCATTTTAGCGTTTACTATAAAAGTAGCACTGAAACATACCCATATATTTGCTCTTCCTTATACTCAATCCATGAAATGCGCAATCAGTAGTTTATTCACAGGAATATGTAAAAGGTTTGACCGAGAATTTATTCTCTTTTTGCATACTGTCAAGTTTTGTTTAGTTTAATTTTGACTATACATTTAAATTTTCTTTATCATTCTTAAGCTAAAGAGAGATTTTGTAAAATATGATAATTGTACTGAAGACCTACAGATTATATATGGATACAGAATGCTCATGGATTATAATACGCAAACAATTCAAATAAAAGTTATTATGTTTCCTTAAATTAACCATAAAAATATCTAATTGTAATTAGAAACGAGAGAAAATATCAAACAAAACTAGAGGACGTTTCACAACAGCTGAAGTAATTCTACACTCCAGATTCGCACCTTACATGGATAATTATCCTAAAGAAAATTCAGCAAGGTCCCGCATGAAATGTAGTGTTTTTATCATTATGTATCATAACAATACTAATAATTAATACTGGACAGATGCAACATTGACAAAAAACATATCATTCCATTTGGTAGTCTCTAATGAACATGGCTGCCAATTTAAACCCCCTATACAGTCTTCGAATCTGTCGAAGTTAATAATATAACTTCACACTGAGGGATTATGATTAGAAACAACACGAAGCAAATCAAAGGAAGTTGGTAATAATATCAAAATATATTACCACCCTGAAATACAAGGTTAGAACAAAAAAGACTTTGTTCGCTTAAGAACAGTTCAAACTATTCTGTTATTTTTCACATATTTTCGCCTATTCCTATCTCCATCTCTATTTAATAACATGACTCCTCACTTTTACAATATCAGTACGTTTGCCTGTTTTGACGAGCACACGTGTCCTCAAGACACCAAACATTTTCAGAGACGTCAATTCCCGAGCATTTTTAATTCCCAAATCTTCGCCTATAATCCCTCAGTCTTTTTTAATGTGATGCAGGTGTAGGACTGACTGAACTGTTACGAGTCCAACTTCCTCAAGACCATTATTATTACTCCCTGAAGAGAGGCCACAACCTCCAATTTCATGCCCTCCAAGTGTGGTGTCACTGCATAGGACTATAAAATGCCATTTGCCATTCCGGTTTGGGAATCCAGCACTGCCAAGTCTCGCAGCCTGCCATGGCGTTCCTCCCTTTATGTTTGTCTATGGTACCGATTACAATTTATTCAAAAATTACTTCATGATAGCTGCAGAGCTGCAACATCATCGTCTTAAAAACTCCACAAATCGTCTCTCTCTCTTAATTTGCAGCTGCCATACTGCTAATCTATCTCAGGGAGGTGACTACGGATGAATTTCATTTTTGTTAGACAGAAGTCACAACCCTTAATCCACACACAAATGCCCTCTCAATCGAACCCAGACTGCCCGTCTCTCACCTTGTTCCTTTTCATTTTTCCTGAATACGTTTATATAAACATTTATTTTCAAGTAAAACATATCGCTCTTACCCTTGTTTCAAAAAAAGATTGCTATTTTTAGTCTACTTTATACTCGTTGTCTTGTCAAGGATAAAAACTCTGAAAGGTCATAGCAATTAATCTTACAATAAAGATGAAGTTATAAGTACCCAGTTTCCAAGAATCAACAGCAAGAGCAGGTGCAGGTAAAAGTGTGAGTATAAGCCAGTGGGTGTTTCACATTTGTTTCCTTTGAAACTGAATCCTTAACCAATTTGATGAGTATAGTGCCTTGGTTGTTTTCATTTTTTTTTTTTTAGAAAAGAAGACACAATAGTTCCCACATCTTTATCTGAAATCAGAATTTCAGAGACTAATTATCTCATTTCCTTGGTTGTATTATTTTCGTCACAATTTATAAGGAAACGTAAAGTGAAGAAAAATTTACGAACCTTACAAAGAAGAGTAATGGTTTAAATCACTTCCTTTCACAAGATAGTTCGAGACTGATAATTTTAAAAAATCAACACTCGACATCATCCCCATCGTCAAGATTTCAATACTTCATCCTCAGAGTAACGTCAAATTAAGACCCCAAACGTTGAATTTTAAAGTCGTTCTTTTTAATAGAGAAGTATTGTTCTTGAGTTTTAACAGACATGTCCCTCATGACCTAGCTAATATTCTTCACGTTATGAATGGTTCAAGCTTGCTACAATGCGTCAACACATCACAGTCATTACAATATATCTGGATAAACCCACAGAAAACCATGAGCCACTAGTGTGACCAATGATAATAACCGACTGTTTGTAAGTAAGCTAATGTCCCAACAACCAGTCATCGACGAAGCGGTAAAAGTCGCCGTTCGAAGAAACAAGATGAGCAACAACGAAAAAAACATTAGCAACAGAAGCAATGAGAATACCAGAAGAGGGAATAAGGATAGCAACGGAAACGCTAATACCAACAGAAGAGGGAATAACGATAGCAACAGCAGCGATAATGTTGACAGAAGAGGGCACAAGGATAGCAACATAACAGAAGGAACAAGGGTAGCAACATAAAAGAAGAGGGAGCAAAGACAGCAACAGAAACGATAATATAGTAATAGCAGAAGAGGGATTACGGATACTAACAGCAGCGATAATAATAAAAGAAAAGGGAATAAGGATAGCAACAGAAGCGATAGTAACAACAGAAGATGGAATAAGGATATCGACAGAAGCGATAACAACAACAGAAGAGGGAATACGGATAGCAACAAAAGCGATAATAATAGCAGAGTATGGAAGAAAGATAGCAACAGAAGCGATAACAACAACAGCAGAGGGAAGAAGCACAGCAACCGAAGCAGTAATGGTAGCTTTCTGCAGAATCTGTGACAACAGCAACAGCCAATAAGAAGGGTAAGAGAAGTAATAAGAAAATAAGAATAGCAACTAAAATAAGAGATCAGACGTTGGTAGGAGGTGCAGGATTGAGCACCGCCTTCCATTGCTGAGGTAAATAAGTAGGAAGACGGTCATATGACACTGAGGATCCCCTTGTCCCTCCTCTGCCCCCTCCACCTCTCTCTCTCTCTCTCTCTCTCTCTCTCTCTCTCTCTCTCTCTCTCTCTCTCTAACCAAACACTTGTCTCCTTGTTGTTCAACACCCTACTTCATAGGTAACTGGGAACTGATGTCCACACGATTCTTCTTTTTCTCCATCAAGACCTTTTTTTTTTTTTTTTTTTGGGGTATACGACTTAAGAAACTGCTGTTACAAACTATCTATGCTCGCTCGCTCGCTCGCTCTCTCTCTCTCTCTCTCTCTCTCTCTCTCTCTCTCTCTCTCTCTCTCTCTCTCACACAACACACACACATACACACCAACCACGGAGGGTTATTGACCTGACCCATATACCTATCTGTCTGCCTATTATAAACACAGCCCCACACATAAAAAATCATATATATATATATATATATATATATATATATATATATATATATATATATATATATATATATATATATATATATATATATATATATATATATATATATATATATATATATGTATTATACTTATACATTAATGTGATTTATGAAAGTTTGATCTACCGACCTGGCACTGGAAATATAATTTATTCATATGTACAAATGAATATTTACGTGTCTGTAAAAGTAATAAATAAATAAATCATATGTGTATGTATATCTATATATATCATATATATATATATATATATATATATATATATATATATAGCTAGATAGAGAGATAGATAGATAGAAATAATGTCTGAGTAAGTATATACACATGCATATAGGCACTGCACATATTAAACATGAATACACACAACTATGCAAAACCCTACTGACGAGATCAGTTGAATAACTGGAGCAGAGAAAAGATAGAACTAAGCTTTCAATAGGAGAGAGAGAGAGAGAGAGAGAGAGAGAGAGAGAGAGAGAGAGAGAGAGAGAGAGAGATCATAGGTGTTTGAAATAGCATTCATATCGCTCACCCAACCACTGGGTACCATAATGTGCCCATAGTAACTGGAGGGAGACGCTGCAACATCTGGCTTTTCTGCCCTTAACAACCATCCTCGATCACTCCAACGACCCTGTCGGAGCTGTTTAAACCCCAGGCAGCTATCAGCAGTACAAAGATTCCCTTAACTCACCACTTCGTGGCATAGACGTTCATTTCATGGCACAATAGTCGTCTACAATCAATAATTAGAATATTTTCATTCATCTCCGCCTATATAAATATCTTCAGAAGGATCCACAGTAGTGCTTTGTTTAGCAAGACGAAATGTGTATGTATATGTATCCACAAACATATATACAGTATATATGTGTGTGTGTGTATGTGTGTGTGTTAGGCCCGGCATCAGAATATCTTCATTTCTTTCTTGATTTGGACCTAGGTTAAGTAGTGACAGGCGTTTCCAAAATGTTAAGAATCGAGAAGAGGGCAACGTGGTTAATAAAAATTAGATGTATGTAGATACAAAGGTTACAAAGTGGCATCAACTAGTCGAAACGGTAGGGTAAGGATATGTATAAGCACATTTATATTACATTACGTAATGTTATGCCTGTATACGAAATGAACGGTGATATCAGTGTTAACCAACAAAACGCAATAGCCCTCGTGTTCTTAATTATTCAAATTAAGGTTCTGGATTATATCTTTTAGTTGAAATAATCTGTCAAAATGCCTGTAAAGATACAGATACGTAAGAGAGACCATTTTCCTTTTGGATTATAAGGGTAATCAATGCCTATGAGATATGAAAATTAATGTCATTAAAATTCAGCCGTTTTAAACTTACTTCTGTATATGGTTCGAGAGCTTATAAAAAAAGTAAAAAACATGATTACGATTTTAAATATTGAATTCCAGAAAAATAAGGGCGTTAAGGTACAGCTGAACCATACAATTTTGTCACAGAACTGAGAGAGAGAGAGAGAGAGAGAGAGAGAGAGAGAGAGAGAGAGAGAGAGAGAGAGAGAGAGAGAGAGAGTAAACTGTGATATTTAATAACCGTATCTTTGTCATTTACTCCCCATACTGACGCATTTGCTAACGCATGTGGTTATATGAGTATACAGGCTAACATTTGTTGGCATATATACATATAAGTATGTATTCATATACAGAAGAGTGTGTGTGTGTGTGTGTGTGTGTGTGTGTGTGTGTGTGTGTGTGTGTGTGTGTGTGTGTGTGTGTGCATACATTTACTTCTTTATATACAAGTGTCCTTCTGCATATACTGTACATTAGCATAAAATGCATTCCGCATTCTTCCACGAGGTTGAAAATTTCTAGCTTTATAAGGTTTTGAAAGAACTCAAGGATCGACATTCGCCATTACTGTTCCTACAAACTCCACAATATAACAAGGATAAAAAACAGATGCCTACAGAGTTACCACAAAAACTCCATAAACTTTAGGTAGCAATGAAAACTAGGCAGTATGAAATAACACCAAACCAAATGTATTACAGTGCAACAACGTAAATCGTGCTGCAAATTAATATACAAAATATTAGTACAAACACCAACACTTGCGATAGAGTCCGGGAGTCATCATACCAGTTACCTTTCATGAACTGTTAAACGAACATAAATTTACATGTAATTCAAGCGAATGTCTTTTACAAGGCCACCGAAAATTATAGCAATTGTAGCCAAAGGAATTAGGCTGACAGAGACATTAAAGGAAAATGTTTCCGTGCATGGGAAAAGCAAAAAACTACAAATACCATTTTTTTGTTTAGTCTCTGCACCCTAACCTCCATCCCTAACAGAACACATTTAAAGAGAAAGACACGAACTCAAAAGGCAAAATTCTGCCTTTCCTCTAGCCCCCTCCCCACTCCCAAGCTAAATTTTGTGACACAACTCTAATAAAATTGTAATTCAAACAATAGAGCTGCAATTCAAGTTGATGATGCCCTATCAAACCTATGATTAGAACAACATAACAACCAGGTGTTTACTGTGGGTGTATGAGAGAGAGAGAGAGAGAGAGAATGCGAATTAGTGAAGATGGATGGAGACGGCTATAAGAGAGAGACAATGAAGCAAAAAGTTAGTATAGAAAGACAGAGAGAAAGACAAAGGGCCCAACACGA
>NC_089765.1:37326909-37364409 GCF_040412425.1 Macrobrachium rosenbergii
ACCCCCAACACGAATCAAGGGAAAGCAGTTACCCAATGGATGGATGGATGACAGACACACAGACAGACGGGAGAGAGAGAGAGAGAGAGAGAGAGAGAGAGAGAGAGACGACCGAGTGACTGACTAGTCACTAGTTGTTGCTCACATCCGATGGGATGTTTCAAGGGGGTAATCTGTATAATGTCTAAGGTTCATACGAGCCAAATCTCTCTCTCTCTCTCTCTCTCTCTCTCTCTCTCTCTCTCTCTCTCTCTCTCTCTCTCTCTCTCTCTCCTCATGACTTTTAACACTTCCATTGTTGAGTAAATAAGAATCGTTGACTGGGCAAATTAGTCTTCATGTCTTTAACGCCAGGCTGACGACAAGCTGTTGTGACGCCCTTATCGAATAACAGACTTACAAACAAAATAAGGAAAAACAGTTATAATTAAACGTTTCTAATATCAAAATACCGTTGCCATTATTCATAATAAGAATGTATACGTGCCAATATACATAAAACAACAGTGCTCATACATATAATAACCAAAGAAAGTTCTTTATGAAAAAAACAAACACGAATAGTTCTAAAATCTAATATTCAGATAAAAAAACAAATTCTAAACCTAGAAACCGTCTAAAAAACATTATTCCTGTGGCCATCGATGACTAAAGCTCTTCCTGATCTAAAATGCTAATGAACTTTTCACAAGTTTCAAGACTTCACATTTGTGTAATGGAACATAACAATGGTCTTGCTAACCAGTACCCACATGACAGTAAATAACTGTGTTTATGCTAATGGGTCAGAATGTCTTTTTTTCCTCTCTTTTTACATTTCAAGGTTAATGTTCTTTGTTGTGGGATGCAAAATTAACATCATAAAAAACCGAATCCGTACTTTGACGGTCCATGGTTTTGCATAATCCTTCAGCGTCTTCACAATTCATGTTTTTAAAGAAGACTTTACATTTTCGATGTTAATGGCGATATGATTTCTCCCAAATGCCCATATTCTTGTGTCTTTATCCATATACTTTGTCCACGATTCCCTGGGACTTCAGGTCTTCGCTCGGATTACTAAATTCTCTCCCTCATCTCCTCACCTCATATCTAAATCATCTCAATCTTGGAGATCTACTAACTCATTAACTCAAATAAAAGGCCAAATTTTTAAATGTCACCACTGAAATACTCTAGCACGATTTAAAGCCCACTTTAATGCAAAGACATGGGGTGGAACAACAAAGTTCATTCGGTGCTGTAAAAAAAAAAAATAAAATAAAACTCAATCTACAACTGCGCAGACATTTGCAACCCCATTGCGAATAACAAAGTCCGTTAAACTGAACTGAAAAGGTATCGATATATACTCATTTTATCAACAATATTTTCTTTATATACAATCCAATTCACGTTTCCACTTAAAGTATTCATTAATTGAAAATCAAATAAAAATCAGCAGCAAAGCCAAAATAGACGCCTGAAACACGACGATAACTAAACGGAGAATAGCAATACTAGCTAACACTTGGTTTATTATAATTGCGAAATGGCGATGACAAGCTGAAAGTTAATACATAATGCACAAGGTGCTTTTGATGTCCACGGCAATTATGGAATACCTAGCATCACCACGGGAAGTATCACCCAGCCACCACTGACCTCAACAGTCTAGTTTGAAAATCTCATATCTAAAAATGTCAAACATACGATAAATTCCTCACTAAATCAACTACGAATATTTTCAACAAGTTGCATAGTTAATCATGGTGTGAAGAAAATACCCCATCAAGGAATCTAATAATAAGTCCCATGAATTTCGATTTAACCAAGGGTATGGGAACTTTAGTTTGTCTTCCCTAGTCGATAAATAGCCAGTCAAATGCTGACCCACTGTAACTTACTGTTGATTACTGAAGAATGAAAGTATTTGCATCCATCTTCAATAATCAAACACAAGATGCAAATACATTCCATTTTTTATCTATCATTCCTAACTAACAGATTTATTTCTGACAAGACAAGAAAAGAAAAATATAAAATATATATATATATATATATATATATATATATATATATATATATATATATATATATATATGTGTGTGAAGCTAAAAATGGCGTGGTTCTCAAAAAGAATGCAACTTCATTCTTTAGATGTGTGTATGTGTGTGTATGTGTATATATATATATATATATATATATATATATATATATATATATATATATATATATATATATATATATATATATATATATATATAAACAAGAGATTATAATCATACACACACACATTATATATATATATATATATATATATATATATATATATATATATATATATATATATATATATATATATATATATATATATATATATATATATATATATATATATATATATATATAAAAGGGAGGGGTGTTCAACTGACCTTCTGTATGTTCAGGTATCAGCAGCGAACTCATCCTTGTTCACCTTAACAAGAAGTTAATCAGTAGAGACTGGTACTGGATTAAGATGCCTCGACTCCTGGTGATTTCAACAATAGTTTACTGGTAATGCTGTTGTGGGTTTGCAATCTACTCACAGAAGCCAAAAATTGCCTGAAAACACACACATACACACAAATACACACAACCACACACACATATGTATATATAACTATATATACTGTATATATATGAAAAAATCGAGGTTGGAAATTTGAAATAAGAACAAGACAATTTAGGAATAGAATATATAGGATTTAGGCCAAAAGCCAAGCGCTGGGACCTATGAGGTCATTCAGCGCTGAGACGGAAACTGACATGAAAAAGGTTTGAAAGGCAGAACAGGAGGAAAACCTAGCAGTTGCACTATGAATCAATTGTTAGGAGGAGGGGGGGGACAAGATCTTGATGTTAGCCCCAGGTACGGCAGAGGCTCGGGTCACGGAACCATAAGCTGCCTTGTGGTTCCACCTAAATGGTCACTCATTCACACACCAGCAGGCATTCATGCATTTGAGGGGCATTGCAATGAAAGATGAGCCCCTCCAATATCATCAGTAAGTTTTAAAGGTTCCCATCGCCTTGACAGGGCTCGAGGTTTGAGACACAACAGACTTAACTGCCTTTACTTCTAAAACATAAAGAGCTATGCGAGCATAGGTATAGAAACTTCCACTTATGGGTGGCGTGTGGGAACACAAGTGTAACTGTGCTAAGTATCAACCAACAGGCAAATAGGTAATGCTGTAAAGTGATATACTAATGGAGAATATGAATACAGTGATTTGAAAGGAGATACAAAGAAAACAGCTTCCCAACACAGAAAAAAATAAATTCAAAGTTCCAAAGGATAATTTTATTATCATCATTTTGGTTAAGGGGACTGATGACCGACAAAGTTTACACAGTGTTAGAACGTAATAAGTAAGTATTGAAGTGGTTCATAATACAATTTTTCCTCGATAAGGGGAAGGAAAGTTCAGACAGGATTATTCAGACAATTAAACAAACTCCCTAGCTTGCCAGAAAAGCCGCCGAAGAACTGATAGTTGTTCAATACAAAGAAAAAAATAAGCCTCCGAAGAACTGGTAGTTGTTCAATACAAAGAACAAAAAAATAGGTAATAAATTAGTGTAATGAATAACAATCTACATCGAAACGTTTTGACTGGGAAAAGTAATATAACACATACCCTGGAATTTGATGTCAAGCTCTACATTCGAAACACCAAATCTGCGGAAAATTTAAAGTCTATATCATTAAGACTGGAAACTTACTGTAAGGCCCAAATTTTCTATATTAATGCTTACGAACTATACAACGACACTTAGATGATAATAAAAAAAAATACCAAGTTTCTATACTAATGATTATGAACTATATAACTACACGCAGATAATGATAAAAAACAAGTTTCTGTGGAAATGCTTATGAACTATATAACTACGCTTAGATAATAAAAAAATACTAGGTTTCTATAATAATAACTATCCTTAGATAGTAATAAAAAAATACCAAGTTTTTATACTAATGCTTATGAACTATATAACTACACTTAGATATTAATAAAATATACCTTTCCAACAAGAGCAAAAGAAAAGATACACCTTCGCAGTTATTCCGGCAAGTTTAGGAAGTTATATCACCAAAACTAATCAGAACATTCCATAGATTTTTATGCCTCAATTTAAAAGCTCCGTATATCCCCTTCCAAACTGGCAGGTCATTAAGCTTGTTCATTATATGAATGGTCTCTACCAGAGACCATAATCGTCCTCGCTTTGTTTTGCTCTGGTTGTGGTTATTGTCTTCCGCGTCCTCATTCTTCATCTGCCTAATCTAAAATCAAGTATGACTGCTCATTAGAGAAATTCAACATTTTCCGCTTTCATACGACCTTTAATGCTTATATAGGATCTTTCGTGATATCTACTTCATAAATACGCGACTGAAATATATACTAGGCAATTGGAACTGTTAAATTTAACTTGGTTTGGCAAATTACATAAAAGATGAAATATTGTTGAGAACGTACACCAAATACCAGTGTTACAGTCCCTTCCAAAATGTTGCATTATTTTCAAAATACCAAAACGCCCACAGTTCTGATTCTCCCAGGAACTGTTCCCCCAGAGAACTGACCTTCATTTCAGATTTATCTTTTCAAAACAGTGGAACCTTATCTGGGTGAACTAAGCATAAAAAGCTGCTGATTGTTCCAAGAAAATGTTTGAACACAGTTTAGCCACATGCCTCTTCCACTGAATTTTATGAATATGCTATCACACACTGCTCAAAATTTCAATCACAGCCAATAAAAACAGCATTTCAAAAAAATTACCAGATCCTATCACTGAACATAAAAAATATATAATTTCCTTTAAGCATATTATAGTCTTTTTTTAGCTGACGTAAAATAGTACTAAAGATAATCGTGATAGATGGAAGATCATTACCGTTAGTTCAAAGAAAACAGATTATAGTATCAGCGCCAGAAATATCATAAATGCTTTTTATTGTATGCATGATGCTGCAACAAGTAAACTCTCTTACCACTCACCCCATGAAAAAATAAATTAAATCATAACCTGAAAGGAAGCTACAGGCTATGTTGTTGTTGTTGTTGTTGCTGTTTTTTTTTTTTTACAACCGGACAGATTAGAGGAATTAGCAAAGGCACAAGGGAATGCCGCAGTTTACATGTGAAAAGTAAGAAAAAATACAGCACGTAACAGTAGCAAAAGATGCACACTTCAACTAAATACCAATGCGAAGAGGTTACTCAGTCTAAGGAGACACTTGTACAGCCTATTTAATGTTAATACCCGTAAAAGAGATGTTACACCCCTGTTGCGTCAAAATGAGAACAGAAAGTAAAACATGGGTTAAGGTACCAGATTATATGAAATGGCCTCGGTTTTAATATTGACAGAGGACAGCATACATGAAATTTCTAAAATACGCCAACAATACAATAAACGGTGACTGATAATGTTGACATCTGTTATGAATGAAAGATTTTCCATCAGAATTGCCCACCTGGTATTGAAAAGCGTCAGACCAGCTCTTCTCACAAACTGTTGTAAATTTCTTAGAAGTTAGCCACAAATGGAATGCAGTAGCACTGAAAGTGCGTACCTTTCCAATTTTTATATTAAGAATTGTTAAGTGCCCACATTGGAATTTAGTAATCACCACACTGGAAAATTCCGTGACAGCAGCTTCTCCTCAGCTTCTTCTCAAGGGTACAATCCCCACTCTTCTTTTCCTTCGCCCTACTCTCTTGTTTTCTCCGGAGCTGGACTAGATAAGTGAGACAGGGTGTTTGCTATAGGTCTCTAAATTAGAATGATGCTTGATAAAAATTCGTTAATTGGAATGATGCAACTCTCACACCAGTCAGAAACAATGTGGGCTCTCAAAAATGGTGATTGGAGAAAGGAAAAAATTGTGATAAAGGGGCTTATAAATTATAAAGTTTTGAGCAACCCTTGATTTATTTTACCATGCTGACCAAATGAAGATTATCAAAAGATGCAAAGTACTGCTCTCTTGAATCAACAGTTACCTCAGTTTCTTTTGTTTTTTATAAACAAAACGTGGACAATTTTAACCATAATGAAAAAGATGCTGTAAGCACTAGAAATGTACATGTACAGGAGGGTGTTGAGTGTCAAGGACCAGAAGGAAAGTTATAAAGGGGAGAAAGAATGGTCGGGGCGGGGGGGGCCACTTTTAAAATCGATTTCTTGCAGGTAACATCAATTTTTGGAGCATGTGGTACGAAGAAAGGGTTTGGAGGTTTTAAGTCTTGCAGGAAAAATACCTGGAAGTAGTAAGACGGCTGGGGGAGAATTGTATAGATGGAATACGAGAAGTGACTGGAGAGAAAACAGCTGCAGAACTGATGTATATGGTAGGCACCAATGTTTGGAAGACAAGATACATTAAAAGCTATGTACAATACGAAGCCCAGTTCATTCTTAAATTCCTTAAGGAAACAGGATCCACACAGGCTTTGGTCTTCAAGAGATAAGCACTCAAGCTTCCTGTCCAAGCATAAAATATCGGAGAAAAAAAAATTATTACTGTTACTTTGCCATATGTTAAACGTACTTTTAGTCACTTGTTTACATGTTTCACGACTTTGTCTCACAAGAAGCAATGCCAACAGTTTCTCGTTGCAAAACCCAGGGATATTACTTATACACCGCGGAGTTGTGAGATGTCTACCTTAGCTTACAATGATGTACATCGAGATGCATGTGGCCAACTATATCAGAAGTGAGACAGCACACCTTAATCAGAGGCAAAATAAAAACAAGACAAACATCTGGGTGGTTGTGATGAAAATTGTAGTTACTTACACAAATGCTCCATATAATTTTGATAAAGTATATAAATGAGCTGAGGCGTAGAAACATTCACAGACTAAATAAAAACTGCATGAGAGATCAGCAGAAAAATAAATCCTTAAAAAAAAAAAAGACTGCGAAGTTAGACAAATTTAACGTTTAAAACTTACTGTTCCTTAATCCAAGGTATGGAAAAGAACTGCTATTAATTTTCAGAAATAATGTTTTCATTTGTTTTATTTTTCCTCTATAATGTTTAACTTATCTTATGAATTATCATCAGAAAACTATTTTGACTCAACCCCTGCTGGGACCTACTGGAAATCGGTTATGAAAAATGTGAAAAAGACTAACACATGGAATTATGATGTACATCACCAGTTTAAGCTTCGAGTACAACAATGGACGCCACTCCGACAAAGAGAAAATACACTTGCGCCAAGATTGACTCTAGTTTATCCGATAAAAAAATTCCTTTTGTATGGCTTTATTCGGATGGCGACTGATCTGTATTTTACAAACATATTCAGTCAGTCTTATACTTGCAAATGTGTATTACCCCTTAGTTTACCTTAGCGAACATGACATAAAAAATAAAATGAAATATAAGACAATTCCGTTTGATAAAGAGGTTTTTATCACAGCTGCGATGATTCATTCTTTTAAGTTCCCGTTCCTGCAGGTGCAAAATGACGCAAATATTACATGACGTCATATTACCTCGGAAAATATTTAACTCTACATTCTGAATGGGAAAAGGAACAACAAACTGAAACTTAGTGAACTGCAGTGTTTTGAAAATAAGACCACAAAAATAAAACATACAACTACTCAAAATCCGTCTTTCAAGAACCGAACGAAGAACTGAATTCAGTGATCAGAAACGCAGGGAACAAAATGTATACTGAATACAATCATGATTTACAGTACAGAAATGTGAGACAGCAATGACAATATTCTTACCATGGGAAGCTTCTCATCGAATAGTCACCTCAAAGTTCTCCTCTGACACACCAGTGCAATGTGTGGTTACAGTATACCTTCCAATGAAGAGGGTAAGTCTTTGGTTTCATTTGTCTGTCACAAATAAGGACTTTATGGAACAGAGAAAATAATGTCGCAATTTCTTTGATGTGCGCTTGTTCTAGAAAGTGCGCTATTCAGGTTTTCTGTGAATCAGAATCTATATAAAGGATATATTCATTCCTTTCTTTAAACGACAGCAAACAATGAGCTTGTTCTTGAATACGACCTTCCAATACAATGTTTGCTGAATGCTAACTTTAAAGCAGAGTTATTTGAGGAGGAAATTCTCTCTCTCTCTCTCTCTCTCTCTCTCTCTCTCTCTCTCTCTCTCTCTCTCTCTCTCTCTCTCTCAAAGCTTGCCGTTTCACTGGCAATGCCTAAACTATAACGAGGATACGTTATCTCTGCCTGAAAGAAAATATCTTTGAAAGGGGTTTAAGAAGAGCAGCTAAAGAGGTTTGAATATCAAAATCCTAAAAGCTGAGGTGAAAAGACAAGTTCGGAAAAGCAGATGCATATAACTAACAAGGTAGGACAGGGAAAAGTGTGTTCATATATTCAATTATATATGTATTTATATATGTACGTATGTATGTATGTATCTACGTATCTATTAATTAATTATATATATATATATATATATATATATATATATATATATATATATATATATATATATAATATATAATCATGAAAAGTAAACGTAAATCATCTTTGCCCAGTAACGTAACTGTTAACTTAAGTTTTGCTTACTTCTTGCCGCTAAATGAGGGTTTGGGATGTTCTTTCCCCACCGCCGGGTGTTTCGTTTGTTATAGGTAACACACCCATATGGGATCATTGTCTCTCTTATTTTCATATTTTTGAGTCGTTGGATGATTCGCCGGAGGTTTGGTATGTTTGGGATTTTCGTCACTCGAAAACAGCCACGCCCCAGTATTTTGAGCGAGAGGTCTGCCGCATTTTTGAGCTTGCCGTTGCCTACCCAGGGGCGTCATTTCAGATTTTTGTTGGGGGGGGGGGGGGCAAAGACGGTTTGGCCAGCGAAGCGAGCCTAATCAGCTGAGGTTTTTTTTTTTTTATTTTGAGCTATTTTATGTTTCTGAAGCCACATGAGCGAGGTATTTCAGCAAAAATTATATACTCCCACTACTATATATGTTTTATCTCATCATCACCGGTAGCTAGTAGACAGACAAAGATCAAGAAACATAATATTTCTGAGAAATTTTATATGCTGTATTTATGATTGCACATTTAAAAAAGAAAACATGCTGTTACTTCTTGGGGCCAAGTTGAGGCTTTTGGGGGTACAACTTGGGTCTTAGGGGGGGGGGGGGCAAGTTGAGTCTTGAGGGGGGAAGATGACCCACCCAGCGCCCCCCCAATGACGCCCCTGTGCCTACCCTTGTGCGTGGACCGTGGTGGAGTACAAGGATACTGCACTAATTCATCTCGGCCGTTGCCTGCTCCTTTCGTCTGCTTTGCGGCAAGTGCATAAAGTGCTGCAGCTTTACCCGGCTTCGCTACTGCCTACTCCTTCCCGTAGGTGTTTTGCGGCAGGACAGTACTCAGCGATTCTTCGTCTGTGTCTGCCCTTCTGAGTCTTGTGCCGCGTGCGGCGTGAGGGCACAGTCATCGCTAAGAACACAAGCTTTGATCACGGCGTTCACCTCCGCGACAGCTTTCCTCGGACCTCGGACCTCTTCGCTGTCGCGGAGCGTTACAGCGCCCGTAGGGTGTACTGTACATATATTATTGATAAGAGACTATTGACGTTGTCATGTTACGGACACTACGGGGACTGCTGATGGTCATCGGCAGAATCAACTCCAAGTATACTGTCATCTGCAGTGTTGGATTTATATATACTGTATAAGGATTTTGGCTAAAGAGTTATATTATTGCTGTAAGTTAGGTTTTAGTATTTGACTGTTGTGAATACGAATAAGGATTATTTTTCTTATATATCTTTGCCTTCTACTATAGCTTGTTTGTGTTTTGTTTCGCCATCGTGAGCTTGTTTTCTTTCTCCCCTCTGACTTTCCCTCCTCCTATCCGTATGAGTGTTAGCGTAGGCGAATGGGGAATGCTTGGGTTTCTTTTTAGGTGAATGAGGTTTCTAGCCCAACCATCATTTACAGCTATCTTCATTTCACTAATGAATATTGTTATTTTTATTTAGTTTAGTCTTTTCTTATTCCTCTTTGAGTGTATAGTGTTTTGCTGAGGATCCTGACTCCTTGGGTTTAACAACCCTTTTTGTAGTCTCGACTAGTCTCACCTTTGAAAAGTCTGCCTATGTGAAGTGTTTACTTAAGGGAGAAGTAAATCCCTGTTGATGCTGCTAATAAAGTTGAGTATCCATACAACCTGGATCTAGTATTTATATTAATTTTGCTTTTACACGAGATTGGGGTAGAGGGAATACCCTATGGTTGGTCTAAGGCTCTGGAAATCTTGTCTTGATAAGCCTATAAATCAAGTAATTTACAGTGAGCAATACGCCATCATAAAATATGTATACATAAATATATATATATATATATATATATATATATATATATATATATATATATATATATATATATATATATATATATATATATATATATATATATATATATATAAATATATATATATATATATATATATATATACTCACAAACATTATTTAAGTCACAAATAACCCCTTGACCTAACATCTAATTCACTTTGCCTCGGGACTAAATTACCCCTGCGGGAATTATATATGATGAGTGCATGTGCTCCCCAAGGATCAGAGCCTACGCATTTTGGGTGTGATACAGTGGCAGTCAGATGACGCTGCACAAAAGTCACGTGCGTGTACGTGACAAAACTATCCTAACTACCGAGCAATCAGCTACCATGGAGGAGACGGGCTGATTTCGATTCTAAGCACAAAACATGAATTCGACAGGGATATATAAAATAACGAGTCGAAATTAACTCTGTCTTGCTTCAGAGCCTACTCGACACGTCGACTGTCTCCCTCTGTATCAAACCCAAAGAGCACAGGTTCGAATTCTTTGCAGGGCAGACCTTTAGGTGTAGGTTAATCCCAGGGTAAACTGAACCCGATATTAGGGTATTTATGGCTTAACATTTGATATACATACACACACACACACACACATATATATATATATATAATATATATATATATATATTTATATATATACCTATTTTAATTATACATATATAGCCTATATTACATCTATATTCTTTATCAATATATATATATATATATATATATATATATATATATATTATATATTATATGTATAATATATATATATATTATATATATACTGTATATTATATATATATATATATATATATATATATATATATATATATATATATATATATATATATATATATATATATATATATATTTCTATATTATATATGTATAATATATATTATATATACTGTATATTATATATATATTATATACTATATATATATATATATATATATATATATATATATATATATATATATATATATCTACATATATATACAATATATACATATATACATATACATATATATATATATAATTTCTATATATTTCTATATATATACTATATCTATATCTATCTATATATATATATATATATATATATATATATATATATATATATATATGTGTGTGTGTGTGTGTGTGTGGTTGCAGCTGTTGAGTTGAACTGTTTGCTGTATTACATTGGGCGTTAGAATAATCTGACAGGACAAGAGAAGTGGCGTGTTGTACAGTGGTAAAACGGGTAGCATTTATGAAACGATACATCAGAGTATTCAGATTCGTTCGGTCTTGTAGAAGGAATGGACAATGAAAGGTAAATGGAAAAAAGTATGTAATTCCGAAGTCTCTGAAGGATAGACATAAAGTGGGTAGAATATATAGGAATATAGAATTTATGCCAAATACCAAGCGCTGGGACCTATGAGGTCATTCTGCGCTGAAGGGAAAACTGACAGTAAGGTTTGAAAGATGTGACGGGAGGAGAAACTCGCAGCTGCCCTATGAAACAACTGTTAGGGTGGAAAGTCAGAAGGCAATAATAGAATATGAACGGAGGTACAGTAAAAGGAATGAAAGAGGTTGCAGCTAGTGGCCGAAGTGACGCTGCAAAGAACCTTAAGTAATGCCTACAGTGCACCACGTAAGATGCACTGACAGCGCTAACCCACTACGAGGATAAGAAAGGATAAACACATTAAATAAAAGGGGAGAATGGCACACTGCATGTGTAGAGGTGTTCAACACGCTGCTGATGAGCATTCTCTGTAGATGCATGAAAGAGCTGATGTCAGAAAAGTATTACTGCAAAGGGGGCTCATCCACATCTCATCAAGTGAAGTATGGCTATGGCAGTGGTGTTTTTTTCCCCCGGAAACATCTCCTGTTAAGGGAAATGACTATAAAGACAAGCACTGGGGCACTTTCACCCGTTCAGCGCTTAGGACAGTGAAACGATGGAATTGTAGTAGCTGGAAAGCAAGATGGAAGAAGGAAGTGGGACCCGTGATCAAGTAAATGGCTAGGGATGGAGCCAGGGGCCGAAGAGACCTTGCAAACAACCTTTAGAAATGTCTACAGTTCGCCACGTGCACTGACGGCACTATCCCCGTACGTGGATGGACATCGATGACAGGAAATTTGTTATTGTGAGCTATGGGGGTTAATTTGTTATTACCGTCCTATGCAGGTTTCCATCATCGTAGGTTAAATTTCATGACCTACTGAAAGCTTGGATATCTGGAGCGCAACAAACATTCATATATATAACTGACCACGGTGGATATAAGAGCTGCCAGGAGAATTAAGAGAAATTAATCTAATATACATGGCATAGCTGCTAGACGGGTCAGAAAGCCATGGAAAATCAGAGCTCTTCATTCATTTACTTTCTATTATACGGTACTGATAAAAAGATTGAACGTCGAATGCTGAGTCTAGAATGAAAATATATAAGTTGCGCTGATGCAATGGTAGCCATCAATATATTAGCAATGGCAAAAAAGGTGCAATTAGAGCTGGAAACTGGGTTGCCGTTCATTATGTACCTCTCCCAGACCGGAAGCAAGAGTCAATGATTGAAACTAAATGGCACCATCAAAAAGGGTCTTTCTAATGCTTTACATCAAAGAGAAAAGAAAGACCATCAGGGACGAGCAAACACATTGCACTATTTTACAGAAATGAACATCGTGTTTTGATACCGCTTCAACAGAATTAATATTTCTTGTTTAACGAAGTCAAAATACACTAAAGCACTTAAACCTCTGATTTTTCCCTTATCAAGATCCGCCACCCTGGCTAGGACTAATGACCAGATCATGTGCTTTATTTTTATGGAAATCTCTAGCTTCTTTGCTGTTATATACAATGCCATGTACTGTATATATATATATATATATATATATATATATATATATATATATATATATATATATATATATATATATATATATATATATATATATATATATATATATATATCACGAATGCTTGAGTTACTACAAGCAAATTGTAAAAATATATAACAGGGCTGAATGGTTACGAGTTAATAAGAACGTTTTATTATATGTATTTTAGTTTTGCTACATGAATTTATACCTTCTGATTATTTTTTTCCTTCTTTTAACTCGTGTCATCATTAAATTTATCAGTTTCGTTGCCTTCCTAAACTTTTATTTTACAACTTTTTATAGTTTTCTCTCTTTTACTTTTCCATCTTCAGAGGTTTAATATTTTTCAGCTGATCGCAGCAGATAATTAACAACTTCTACCTTAATTTCTCTGCCTTCTTCCGCTCAATTCAAAAGACGAGACTATTTAAAAGATAAACCCACACTTCAATATGGCATTTTAAAATGTACAAGCAGAAGCCTACGATCATATAAAAGAATATCTTCAACAGAAAATAAAACGCGGGTAGAGGGGAGGCGGTGAGAGATTAAAACCAAGGCCAAAAGATTAAGGCCGTCCTAAAATAGAGGTATCCTAAAATAATGAAATTTGAGCATCCGGCGGCATTAAATCTTCCCCGAATACTTTCCATTCTTGCTCAAATAAAAAAAGGATACCTTGCTCATAAAAGGGGAAAGGGTTGTATGTGTGGGGGAGTAACCATCTCAGGAATCCTGCGCCCTGGCTGGCCAAAATTCACATTACGGAATTCTGAGGGAAAATTCCTGACCATTCTGAATTTCATGTACCTATTTCTTACTACTAAACCACCCCATCACATCGTTATAAGCTACGAGGAATCAATTACTTTCATATAAAAAGTCGCGTGTATATATGTGTATATATATATACACATATATTATATATACATATATATATATATATACATAAATATAGTATATATATAACAATATATACGGTTATACACTGCTTCACTAAAAACATTTGTTTTTATTCACTAAATGATCACCTCAGATTTCATTTTTATCACCATTGCTGTGAAAGTGGTGGTAATTGTTCTATAGTAAACATGGTTACCAGGAGACAAGTTATGCAATTTGCTTATTAATAATTGAAATTAGTGGCATTTTTCTAAACATAAGAAAATTGAATATATTAGCAATGAATAACGAAATTGAATATATTAAGCAATGAATACCGATTCTCAATTTTTATGTCGTTTGTCAGAAGAGATTCATTATCCACTGCTGGCTACTTATAGTATTAACCAACAAGACTTGAAAGAATAATTTTCACTGGCTTGGTGAAATGTGCTCTTGGGTATCATCTGACCTTCTCAGAGCAGATAACCTAGATTAGACTGGGTCTTACGGACGCTCGCACTTTCCTTTTTTGACAGAGTTGACTCTGTAGTCCCGCTCGTATTTCCAACTGAGATTCATTCCAGCCATGGGGGATTAGATACCAACTTGGAAATACTAAAATGTGCAAAATAAGTCAACAAACACACGAAGAAAAAGTTTTCTTTTAATATTGAAAAAATAATAATTTATATTACTGAAACGAATGTTAAAACATAAGACCAAAATGAAACCAAAGATAGCCTCTGGAACTGTACCTATAAACAGATTCTACTGAAGTTCCTTCAAGAGCACCTAAATAGAGAATCTATTACAGCACAAAAAAAAAATCTATGTGGACGTATGACCTGGACTCATCCTTTGTACCTGGAACAATAGCTGATTGCATTTCATAACCTTATACGAATTCCAGGACCTGTGTCAGATATAACTGGATCCTGAAGAAGGCTGCACAATTAATATGAACATACCAAAACAATCTCTAATTTCATATTTAATAAAATCCTCGAAGATGACAGGATTAGACAGCTGGTGATGGAGGTTATGCTAAAAAGTAGAAAACCACTGGGTAGGCCCACGAGATGGAAGGGAAGCATCCTTGAAAATCTACATTGGAAATGCACATAAATGTACTGAGATGGTCAAAACAGTAACATGGAGGTGTCTAGTGAAAAAAAATTGCATGTCCTCACGACCAAAATCAGCCCCTGGCCAGCTGAACTCCAGAGGGCCAAACTGATATTCGTGCAGAGCTGCCTAGTATGGACCTCAACATGCTATATACATAATGGAATGATAAGGAAACTTTTAAAGAGGAAATCAACCTTAAAGCTCCAAGGTAATGTAACAATGAAGCAATAGTGGCCTATTAGGAGATGGAGATGGAGAATTTAATATTAAGATTATATGAACAACCCAGAGTGCACTTGTATCCTCAAGGCCCTATACAACAAAGAATACCACACTACACCAGTTTATATTACGAAAAATTGTTCAATTTACACATGTTAAATCAAGTCTGAAAGTCCTTTTCTTACAAATTCGATTTACTTTCACTACAGATGACAGAACTGTCTATTTTCTGAAACGTCCAGAAAACTAATAAAAATACAAGAATAAAGCTTTCTTCTAATGGCTGGACCTCTGAAATTTCAAGAACAACCATAAGAAAAACGGTCATCCCGGCACCTTAAGAAAATGAAAACAATTAAATGCCGAGCTTTGGGGCTTTAGATGAATGTATGATTGTAATATCTGTTTTACAAAGGTGGTGAAAAATTAGAAACTACGAATAATAAACTAATTCTCATCATCGCAATGTGAACTTTTTGAGCGATTTGTCTGATGAAACCATTTATGCTTTTATGTTTTACTTCATTTTTTTATTGCTTTAGTGATGTACTAACAACACTTTCACACCGTGGCGTACTAACAACGGTTTCACAAACGTCATCTCGTGGACCCTTTTTGTTTTGTTTTGCAGTGAACTGCACTCGTATTTTAATTCACATACTTGTATGTGCACCGAAAAAAACTCACAGCCAGCTCCACCTATCTATGTACCTATCCCTCGTTATAATGGATTTTTACATACCCGTGGGCACTGGATAGATATAAAATACTCTTGATAAATTTTATAAAATATAGCACACCCTTTGTGCCTGGGCTTCAACCGTAAGCCATTTTAGTTAGGTTTGAGTCATTACTCGTGGGAAGCTTTTTCGTACTTTTTTTTCCAAAGTTGATCATTTAGTTATTTTCATTCGGCGTTTTGTCGTTTAGTTTGCATGGACAATTTTGTCTAAATACTGCTTTTGCAATGGTTACATACAATCAAAAGAAAACTTGCGCAAGTACATACTACACCTTTATGAACAGACGCTCATTTGACAGATAAAACTGCCGAGACATCGTTATTTTTGGTCTCAGGAGATTAAAATCGATTTCATGCTTTGCCTGAACACGACTCTATCTGTCGAGTTTCAGCTTAACCGTTTACCTTGGCCACTGCTTCGGCAAAGTTTCTAAAACCGACTAATCCTGGAGGTTTTTTTCATGATGATGATAATGATGATGAGTGTAACTTGTATGACTTATGTCACGGATATTGGATACTGGTTGCTCAAAATAGAGTTCTGTCAAATGTATCTTATATAACTAAAAGATATGGAACCCTATACAACACTGAAAAAAGACAGAAATCCATTTTTGCGTTACAGTCAGTGAAAATCAAGAAAAGAATTCTTGAAGAATCAAGCAAGGAAAATCGTAAGCCCTGCTCGACTCTTTCGACTAATTTATCTTCCTTTTAGTCCCATTTACAGTAATGCCCTTCTGCTCTTGAATCTGAGTGGCTTGTGTTTTAATAACGAAAAAATGGACCATCACTAAATATATTATTTTCCAAATATGGTAATATATGATTGCCTAATGCTACAAACGGACATTTACACACAAACACAGGACCCAAATACCGATCTATCAGTGATAATTAAAAGACAGATAAGCAACTACCATAAATAAGAGAAGAAAAACCATATGCAAATTAACAATGGTCACTCAAGTTTATGATAAAACCTACACCGCTTTCAACAAAGCCTAAGGAAAAATGTATATAACAACAGAATAACCAGTAAACTAAAAGGTTTACCCTTATGGCGACATAATAATGAAAACTTTTTGTGAAATCATTACAACCAAAATAACAACAAACGAGCAACTTCCGAAAGCCTCAAAAATCCAGAATGGACACGGAAAGTCTTGCCAAAGGGGATCAAACCAAATACTGTGATGAGAATCTTTAATCGTCCACTAATTGGATTCCACTCGGACAAAATCCATAATAAAATAAAAAGTGAGGTTTTAGAATATTCATAACATATTTTCCAACGACTTTCATATTAGTTGCTCCACTTCGATTGGCTATTATTATCGCAGGTAATACCAAATAAAAATCGAATTAAAAATCATGCGTTTCATTATCGTAAACTGGTAACAAAAAAGTTACTGTTACCGACACGAAACTGGAGTATTTTTTCAATCATGGAGATAGCGAACTTTTTAGTACAAAATTTATAGATTAACTCAAGGTACTTACTCAACAGCATATTTCACATGCACTTTGACATTTAATGTGTCCCATCAAAACTAACGTATTTTCCTCATAGATCCTCGTGATTAAAACCTTCACCAATTTCTTTACAAATGCTGAATTTTGCCCACGAAATTCACTAATGATGAACCTAAAATCCCCCTTCAGCACTTTGCAAAGTACCGTAAAATTAAGAGTTAACAATTTATCAGCACCCAGTTATACAGTCTGCAAAGCTATCAAAGCATCTTTCAAAGTTAAATATTTTTATTTCCCTGACATCATGTGTTATTTTATAATCTACTGAGAGTTTTAGCAACTGCAAACTATTCTAGGAACCGTTCAAACGTAGCCAACGTTTGGTCAAACGCATTTTGGAGTTTAATATTACTACTTTTTCCTGATCACGTTCAGTTGTCCCATAGTTTTCTTGAGTTCAAATGTTTAATGGCGGCTTCCTAAATAATTTCAATTTCTCACATTGTTTTTAGTTCCATGGATATTTACACCGTCAGTGTTTATCTTCTTCGGACTTCTTACATGTCCTTTCATTAGTATCCGTTCAACATGAAGTATTCTCTTCCATTTGAACTGCTGTGTCAACATCACTGTCCCCGATCAAGAACATCACACAGCAAAACAAGGGGTGATGATCACACTTCATCTGTTTTCCAAACTTCACCATTACACTCACTTTATCATCAGTCACTGCGTGTGTTCAAATGGAAGATCAAACCCTGCCAATTTATTCCGTACAACTTCAACATCATCTTATTCTGCTGCCATTTCTCCAGCAAAACTAACCACACCAAAATTCCTAAATTTACTTCCCAGACTACGATCATTGGTATTCACGTCATGTTTTTGTCTCAAGAACTTCCTGTTTTGTAAATGAGTTCCATAACATGGGTATTGTTTTTGGCAATGTATAACCTCCGCAGTTTAATGTCTGTCAAAGGAAATTGCAGAAATCCTACAAGTTTACTCACAATTAGATCTCTTGAAGTTAGTTTCTTGAAACTGTAACTTTTATGCTGGGTAAGTTTTCGTTTAAGCGCAACTCGATCCCCCGAACTTCAAAAGAGCGCTTACCACCAACTTAAGGAGGTTTGTCTCTTGAATATTTGTTTTCCAAATGTGGTAAAAAGCCACATGCTGACCAGCCGCACACAATTATTTCTTTGTACCTAATACCTTCTGTACTCTCTTCCTAGATATTTACACACAATGTTGCCTAACAAATGATTTGAAACGTTCAACACTTCTGTCAGATAGTGACAGTTTCTCTGAATGCAGCAGCTTCAAATAATGGTCATATGATCCCTGACGTGACAAGGAATGATGAATGGTGGGGCAGCACGTCAAAGCTCGTAAGCAACGGGTTAAAAAAAGAAACCGTAAATAACTGAAAAACAGTAAATGAGGAGCATTGCCCTCAACTTCTTCTTTACTGTAGTGGTAGAGCTGAAATAGGTCATTTAGTCCGCTTTTTAGTCATAATTAACAGTCATTAGCAAATCGCTCACTGCCTATATGCAAGTCGAGATTCATACTTTGAAAAATACTGTTCTAGACAATCAATCCAGCGTTCTAGTGGGTGACTTATACTAAGCTCGCCACCACAGCGCTGCATTAACAACACCTGAAAATTTGCAAACTTGCCTGCATCGTTATGTAATTCGAACGTGACTTATTACATGCAATAAGACTGATCGACATTGCACAGCAAAACTATTCAATTATATAAATTAAATCAGAAAAACATCCCGGAGTTTTTAAAGGGAAAAATAATTATATAAATTCATTATATAATATATATATATACATATATAGATTATGTATGTACATATACATGCATACTTTAGGGCTGTCTTTTTCGTATGCTATACGAATGTGAATGCCGATCCATATGTTTCTAAAAATAATAGACATATGTGCATCAGAATTAAAAAAAATATATATTTGTGCATGTGTGTCACTCCTGTTAAGGTCGGCCAATGTGTACTGTATGTCTATATGAATCTATGATGCCTGCTTTACACCGGCTTTCTGAATCTACTGCACGATTTCATGGGACATGAGTGCTGGGGCAAGGGAGTAACGAGGTCTGTATGGTATGAGTTCGTTGAAGTGTTGCAACTGACGTATTTGGAGACGTACGTGAGAGGGGATTCGGACGCCCCTCTGAATCATAGATATGATGTCGCCACTTACTCAGTATCTAGGCCACGCAAACTCCCGTCGATGATGTTCACTATAACTACGATACAGAACTGTTCTAGAGGTAACAAGATGATGTGTTTAACAAGTGTGACAAATACTGAATGGAATGGGATGGAAATTAAAATTCAGGTCCAAGGCCAAGCGCTAGTACCTGTGAGGTCATCAGTGCTGCAAATAATGATGAAAAACTGTCAAGAAAGGGTGAAAAAAGCTGAAAAGAAAGATGAAAGATAATATGGACGGAATGAAAGGGGCTGCAGCTAAGGGCCGAAGGGGCGCTGCAAACAGCCGAAGTAATGCCTACAGTGCACAGCGTGAGGTACACCGAAATATAGCATGTAAGGTATACCAGTCAGATACTGTCTCTTGTGCACCCATTAGATATTAATTTCATTATCATGCCAAATAATACTATCCATGACTGAGGAGATTTACCAGGCACCTTTTTCAGAAGCACGTTGGACTCTGCGATTTTACAGTAACCCTTAATCTTGGTCATTACGACTTAATAAGCCTTCGTTTAATTTATTATTTATACACACATCTATATACATACATTCTATATATGAGATTAATCTTGCAATTCTTCCATACACAGCAATAATATGATAAATTCCAAACAAAAAATTTACAGTTCAATTAGCCACTCTAGAGACCTCCAACCGTTAAAAGAGTCAGTGACAACATGCTCATTAGCGATCCGTCACCCGCCCTTCCAATTCCCCTCCGCATGTATCATGGAGCCAGCTAAAACATTCAATCTGCAAATACTAACAACGCTATTTACGTGGTCAATGGTTAATAGGGTGAAAGCCATTTGCATGAATTGGAAATGGATTTGTGGGACTCGTTTCCCTTTCATCAAGTTTACATGATAATCTCTTGAATTCCCCTCTCTCTCTCTCTCTCTCTCTCTCTCTCTCTCTCTCTCTCTCTCTCTCTCTCTCTCTCTCTGCTAAAGCTTTTTCCAATTTTCTGTGCTCCCAATAAACATTCTAGGATTAAAAGTGAGAGCTTTCAGAAATGGCAAACCTTTTAATCTTTCTCTACAGAAACTCAACCGAAAAATTAGCTGAAATTCCAAAGTATTTAAGTGATCACGAACAACTTCAACCCGATCCCTACACACCTATACGTTCGTCAGATCTGAGAAGTTCAACGACGTACGACTTAATCACTACTTGGATGGATGGACGACCACTAAGAAATACTGGGCGCTTCAGTAAATACGCCTTCTGATATACTGGCTGCAACCAATAGGCTGACCCCTTCTGGAGTCAATCGCTGCACAAGAAAATGGGTACGAGGAAACATTATTCACCATAATAAAATATATATATATATATATATATATATATATATATATATATATATATATATATATATATATATAATATATTTATATTTATATATATATATATATATATATATATATATATATATATATATATATACGCGCGGCCTCAGCTCGATCCAAGACGCCCTATCGAAGCGATCGGTATAATAACGAGCGCTCTGTCTAAGGAAAGTAAAATAATTTAATTTCTGGATTGCAAGTTATTAAACTCGAGAATGTAATGTCTCTTTCAGCAACATTCTTCTTTATGAGGAAAAAGGATAACAGCTACATAAAATATAAAAGAAATCTAATTACGATGTTTGAAACTACATGTGTAATGTAGAATAAAGGTATAAATAAAAAAATAAAGGTATTTTTAATTAAGTTTCTTCCCGCACTAATTCACAGTTTTGCTTTCCAAGACATATAAAATTTACGCCAAAACATCATATAGTGCCACCATATACAAACTAAGGCAAGTGGCATCCTGAGCGAAGATCACAGACGACGAGATATTTGCCTTACAAGACAAAAGGTTAGGCGTATGGAGCCCCCTGCCACACGCAACATATAGAGTACCTACAGCACGACAGAAGTTAGGTATACATGACCCAAAAGACGTGTTAGAAAAACGACCCGCTTACGGTGCGATACTTCTAACACTAATATACAGCTCGCCTGATAACAGTATATGACCATATCGAAATATAATAAACATAAGACTTCATAAGAATTAGGTAGACAAGTCTTAAGACGTCTAAGGAGAAATAAAAACTTCGGCAACCCACGTCAGGCATAAGAGGCTTCTGATACGAGCACATGGCTTGCCCAACAGAGGTTATGGGAGACGCAATATCCAGTCGGTTACCGAGTGCTACTGAGACAGACTTCATAAACAGTACATTGATGCAGTCTGGGGATAGAAATCCTAGAAATGTAAGCTTAGGCTACCGATCTCTGTAGTTAAATGTTATACCTACCAGGTACCTGGAATGTGCCTATAAACATATAGAGCACGTTGAAAATTGCATTTATTGACACTGACAGTTTTACAGCCTTCAAAAACGACATTTATGAGAAATGCCAGTACTAAACACAAGCATTTATTATGTGCATAACAACCCATTCTTTTAGGAGGCGTTTGTTGCGTAATTGTATCAGAACCTTTCCAAGAAAGCATTAAAATAAAAGTTACATCAAGGTGCTCTACCCGTTGTACCTCTCCTAAATTTCAAATGGATCATACAAAGGTGATAATTCACTATTAGTTCCTTATAATTAATCTTCAACAAATCTCATATGTTAACTTTCCTGTTCGTGTATCATTTTGTTTTTTCATTGTCTTCACGATTTGTCTTGATCACATGGACTGACAGAGAGTCATGGCTACCTATACAATCTAACAACAACGTGAGTGACCTTGATATACTTTTCAGGATCCCAGACATACTGTTATGTCAACAGATAAATATCTAGACATCAAATAGTTTTTACGCTACGCCATTTACAGGTAAAACTCTTAAAACTTATAAACCACATTACTCATGTACAAAATTATATATATTTTTTTAAATTTGCTGATAAACAAGCTGCATTTATTGACATCCTGAAAATCTACGAAAATACGTTTTGGAAAAACAGGACCGTGTAAGATATATCCAAGTTTCCATTATCAGCTGTAAGATTTTCCCTTTGGATGTGTTTTGGAAAACATATCCAAATTCCCTCATAAACGTCCTAACCAACTGCAAGTTTCACTAAGATATAGTTTCGTTGGAGGCATATTTAGAATCTGTTTACGCACTTGCATACCAATAACAGCTTGCAGCGATGCATACAAATGGCCCTTTCGTTTGTCCGGACGGGAATATCACGTACCTCTCAGTCCATGATGTCATCAAACCCGCTGTTACTATTTTTGGAAAGCATGTATTGCTATTGCGACCGATTGTTTGTTTTGACATTGGCCCCGAAAACAAAACAGTAAATTGTAACAGTTAAACAAAAATGTGCAGACGCACGAAAAAATACGATGTGAAAAAGCAAATAATTACATAAAATGACAAAACTTTTTCCAAAAATTGAATATGGAAAATAAACTGGCTTATGGAATACGGGTGGGCTATATTTTGCCAAATTGATAGTTTTGTATATCCACCCACTGACCACGATTTGTTTCATCCCATTAATTGACTCAATGAGGCTATAGTTTTACTGGTGAGAGTGAGAGAGCTTGTATTGAGAGAGGAAGCGGGGGAGGAAGAGAGAGCGAGAGAGTAGAGTGAGAGAGATTTTTAAACGCTTACGCTATACACTTTGACTACGAATGTATGTAGCTTAATGAACACAACCGAGCCTAAATTAACAAAATTACTCATGAAACTACTGCAAGGTACGCCTAACACAAAATGACATAAAAACAAAAGCAAAAACAAAATGGAGCAAGGTAACAGCACAAGTACTTCACCTACCAAATTACTCAAAGGATACGTGGAACATTTTCTACTAATGAACGATGATGAAGGTAAATAGGGCGCCATTCAAACGCTAAATTATACAAAACAGATTTTCCTTTGAGGCATATTCCACTGAATATACCTATCAAAGACTGCAACATATTTTTTTTTTACATCCATGAAACCCTAATTTCCCCTATTTAGTCTCACGTATGTCCATATAATACTCACACCCACAAATATTACACACAAGCCCATTCATACAAACACGAATAAATATTATATTATATTATATATATATATATATATATATATATATATATATATATAATATATAATATATATATACATATACATATACTGTATATATATTATATATATATATATATATATATATATATATATATATATATATATATATATATACACACACATACGCACGCACATATATATATATGTATGTATGCATATATATGAATGTATACAAGCATAAATATATACATATATATATATATATATATATATATATATATATATATATATATATATATATATATATATATATACTATATATATATATATACATTTATAAATATAAATATATGAGAGAGAGAGAGAGAGAGAGAGAAGAGAGAGAGAGAGAGAGAGAGAGAGAGAGAGAGAGAGAGAGAGAGAGAGAGAGAGAGAGAGATCAAATCTAACCCTTAAGATTTGGCTTACACACCTAAAATAATCAGTTGTAGGGGGATTCAGTGTCATGGATTTAATATAACAATGAAATATCTACGGCTGCTGTAGAGAAACTTATTCAAATTAATTCACACTTATCTCAATAGTAGCTGTATTATACTGACCGACTTTTCAACTTCTATAATATTCATATATTTATTTCAGATGATTAAGATACCGATAACATATGTTTTTTTACCAAGGGCCATGAAACCATGCATTATGGTGGAAATGCAATGGAATGCAACATTTTATCAACACTTGCACGCAACATTATCCCTGATTAAACGGACTCCGCTGTTGCGTGAAGGCATTAAACCACAGTCTGGTCATATGTCCTGGTCTTCAAATATTCAGAGGATTTGTCTCAACCCTTTCGTGTTTATCGTAATTTGTTACGAAAAATCACTTACACTTTCCTGATCCCTTCTTTTGTTACAAAATATCATTTGCACTACTTAACTGATCCCTTCTTTTGATTTAATAAACGCACTGTGTCCTCGCAACCCAGTTTTACAAATATGTATTGCTTTTCTTTACCTCATTTACTTTATATTTCACTTACCCATTTGACATACAAATATGTATTGCTTTTCTTTACCTCATTTACTTTATATTTCACTTACCCATTTGACAGAATTTATATATATATATATATATATATATATATATATATATATATATATATATATATATATATATATATATATATATATATATAATATATATACATATATATATAATATATATGTATATATATACATATTCTTTTTGACTGAGAATGAGTTTAATTGGTTTGTTTGATCATTCTTCCAGTCAGAAAAGCCCCCGTCACAAGGCAGGAAGAAGACTGAAAACCGAAAACTAAAAGAATGGCTATCGTATCAAATTGACACTAGGTTTAAACAGATGGAAAGACTGATTCCCCAAACATATGGAACCTGTGCAATAATAACATAGCAGGTCACAACCATGTTTCAGAACTCAAGCTCAGTAGCTTTAATGGACAACAGGCAAAGATCTGAAGAATCCGGAACCATTTACTTTTATCCCCCAAATGTACCCAAAATGCATTACAGTATGTATCACGTAACAACCTTTTGGGAAAGGACCGTTTTACCAACAGTGGATTCATTTTATAACCTTTATTTCCCTCAGTTATGCTTTTATACACTTCCTAGAATTCATCATTCTCTGTGCTTTTATTGACTCTCACAAAAACGCATAAGTAAACAAAAAACACATCAACTGAGAAACAACATGCACCAATAAGTACAATTATAAAATGGATATCAGTAAATAAGGCTTAATTAACTCAGAGTGAAGTCCTATTCGTATCTTACATTAACGGGGTAAACTGAGAATGATATTGTTCCCTCTCATCGTAAAAAAATGACAATTCAACATACACACGATAATCATATAAGTGATGCGTATTTCCAAGAGCATGTTACAATATTAACAGTTTCTCCCCTCACAGGGTCAACCAAGGGTATTAATACCGTATATTATTCAATGACAATGAAGGTTAATTTCAATACTAAAGCCGGTGTGGAGACAGAGAGAGAGAGAGAGAGAGAGAGAGAGAGAGAGAGAGAGAGAGAGAGAGAGAGAGAGAGAGAGAGAGAGAGAGATGGTGCGTTTATTTATTATTCTTCTTAAGTCTTCAGAGAATGCAAAGCTTTCTTTTAAAACCTGAGAAAAAACGACCTTTTTCATTAGTATTTACTCGCTGATTAGATTAACACAAGGAAAATCCTATTCTTGACGTAATCGAACATGTTTGTGAAATACAATATGTCTTAATTTCGAAAGGCGTTTAAACATTATCACTATTTATTTGAAATGGATTTCAGTCAACTCAGCCTCATCATTGTCAAAAATTTCGATTTTGATGTCAGATTCAAGGCTGCATTTTCTCAAATTCTTGTACAATACTCTTACCGTCAAAATCCTCACACGGATATTGTCTACGTGTTTATTCAAGCCAAGTTAAATTCTCTTCGCGTGTATAAAGACTTTTTTGGAAATCAAACTTGTGTTAATTACTTAGTAATCATTTGTAATTATGGAATGCCATACAAGGCGGCATACGGAACTACAATGAGTGATCTTAATGTATGCTAAATTTTCCTTCATACAAGTGAAAAATATTCACACCGTCAAAGGAATCATGCCGGATAGGAATATAGAATTTAGGCCAAAGGGGCCTTTGAGGTCATCCGGCGTTGAAGGGAAACGGAGTAGGAAGGTCTGAAAGGTGTAACAGGAGGAAAACCTCGCAGTTGCACTATGAAACAGTTGTTAGGAGAGGGTGGATAGCAAGATGGAAGAAAGTGAATATGAATGAAGGACAGTACAAGAAATGAAAGGAGTTGCAGCTAAGGGCCGAAGAGACGCTGCAAAAAACATTCAGTAATGCCTACAGTGCACCGCGTGAGGTGCACTGACGGCACTAACCCACTACGGGGAAGGAACCATATATAATTTGTTTTTTACATCAAACCTGTTCGACTTGAATTACGAAGTAAAATTAGTTAAAACGAATTTCTGGCGTGCATTACACATAATGTAACTCTCCATAATAATTTGGAAATTGCGAAAGACAGACAAGCGATCACCACTACTCTGCGCATGATACAGTGCTGTTTAGTGTGAGATGGCCATATGCCAACAAGGAACAAGAACGTTGTTTTGATAATCAAAAAAAGTCATGGTAAAAAAAATCATCGTTCTTATTACCATCGCTTTACCTAATAGTTAACCTCTTTCCTACGTTATTCTATCAAATTATAATTTGTTTTCCAACCAACCTATATTAGACTCCGAACCCTGGATCTATACATCTCTTTAACAGAAAAAGTCCTAAAATATGTGAAAACTAGAATGTGCTGTAAATTAACCCAAAACGTAGACAGTGTTTGCAAGCGTTCTTTCTGCCCCAAGAATCAAGCTTACACGACCTTGCTCTAATTTTCCATGACATACGCTAATTAGGCTACATTTCAGCATTCAGCTGAAATAAAGGTGAAGAGGCCATTTGCAGTGATAAGGGTCAAAATATTCTTATGAAGTCTTACCAAATAACCAAACTTTCTTTTCAGATTTGCAGTGATATATCCTATTACTACATTCAAAAAGCCACGTAATAAAGAATATCTCTCAATAAAGTAAAAAAAACAACGTAATTAACAATCTCTCTAAGACATAAGGTAAAGTATTTTGTCTATATACAGTATTTATCCTGTACCAAAAACTTACAGAGCTTCATTTTATCCCTCTTGTATTCCTACAACCTTTAAATGATTCTAGTAACAGAAACAAAACACGCTAATACAGAATAACAGTTGAATGCTTTCACAGTTATGCAAGTAACAGACAAGCGCCTGTCTGCGAGCAAAACTAGAAACAGGTGAGTAGCCAAGCAAAGCATGAAACGGGCAAGTGCCTTAGTCATAGCCAGAAATAAAAAATGCCTTCAGTTCATGCAGGTAAGTGGTAAGTGCGTGAAAGCCACTACAGGAAACAGATGATCCTTCATGTCAAAACTAGAAACAGCAGAGTATCTACATGTCACAAAAGAAAATAAAAGTAAGTGGTGAATGCCTACAATACATCAGTTATAAGAGATATCTAAAGGTTAAAGAGTAAATACAGCTAGTGCTGTGCCAATAAAGGAGAGAGATACCTAAAGTCAATACAAGACATGGCCACTCGCTTGCAAGCTTATGCAAAAAAAGCAAGCACACCGAAATTAACCCACAAACAAGGCTACAGTACGAAAAATTAGCAGACTGAAAACACCCTAAAGCTGATTGCTTACTCGTAAAATCAAGTAAAAATCGAGTTTTCTGTACACCGCATATTGCTGTATGAACCTCTCAGCCACGACCCATGAAACTCTCAGCCGCGGCCCATGAAGCTTTTAGCCACGGCCCGGTGGTTGCCTGTGTTGTTGGCACCTGTAGCAGTGTCAAACGCACAAAGAAACCAACTGTGCCCGCTGGTTGAAAAAGAAGCCTGAGAATACCTATATATATAAATGAATTCCTAAAAGACAACAGGAAACACACCAGAATTAGTCAATTGGGAATGAGATAGAGTCAAGGGCTGCTGTTTCAATAAGATTGACAACAGGTGGGTGCTTTTAACTACAAACATAAAAACAATAAGAACATGCAAGTCTTAACCAGGAACAGGGAAGTTACATGTCCAAACCAGGAATAAATGACTAAAGTCAAAAATAAATAAGTCAAAAAAGAAATATAAGAATGCCTGCAAGTACAAACAAGGTACAGAAAGATTTCTTCAACAGGCAAGAACATGCACGTTCCTACAAATCAAAACAAGACCCAGCTTTGCTCTAACAAATATAAATAGGAAACAGTCAAGTTCCTTCATGTTCAAACAGGAAGCAGGCTAGTTCTGTCAAGTAGAAACAGGAAGCAGGAAAGTTTCGTCAGGTAGAAACAGGAAGCAGGTGAGTTCCGTAAAGTAGAAACAGGTAGTAGGTGAGTTTCACCAGGCAAGTTCCAAACAGGAAGCAGATACAGGAAAACAGGAAAGTTTCGTTCCATCAAGCAGAAACAGGAAGCAAGCAAGTTCCATCAAGTAAAAACAGGAAGCAGGTGAGTTCAGTCAAGTAGAAGCAGGAAGCAGGCGAGTTCAGGTGAGTTTCACAGGAAGCAGGCGAGTTCCGTCAAGAAAACAGGAAGAAGATGAGTTCTGTCAAGCAGAAACAGAAACAGGCGAGTTCCATCAAAACAGGAAACAGGCGAGTTCCGTCAAGTAGAAACAGGAAGCAGGCAAGTTCTGTCAAGCAGAAACAGGAAACAGGCGAGTTCCGTCAAGTAGAAACAGGAAACAAGTGAGTTCTGTCAAGCAAGTTCCGTCAAGCAGAAACAGGAAACAGGCGAGTTCCCTCCAGCAGAAACAGAGTTCCATTAAGCAGAAACTGGAAGCAGAGTTCCATCAAGTAGAAACAGCAGGCGAGTTCCGTCAGGTAGCAGAATCAAGGAAACAGAAGAGGCGAGTTCCATCAAGCAGAAACAGGAAGCAGGCGAGTCCCATGTCAAGAAGCAAACAGGAAACAGGCAGGCAAGTTCCATCAAACAGAAACAGGAAACAGGCAAGTTCCACAAGTGAGTTCTGAAAAACAGGCAAGTTCCATCAAGCAGAAACAGGTGAAACAGAAAGCAGGCGAGTTCCCTCCAGCAGAAACAGAGTTCCATCAAGCAGAAACTGGAAGCAGGCGAGTTCTGTCAAGTAGAAACAGGAAACAGGCGAGTTCCGTAAAGTAGAAACAGGTAGCAGGTGAGTTTCATCAAGCAGAAACAGGAGGCAGGCGAGTTCCATCAAGCAGAAACAGGAAGCAGGCGAGTTCCATCAAGCAGAAACAGGAAGCAGGCGAGTTCCATCAAGCAGAAACAGGAAGCAGGCGAGTCCCATCAAGCAGAAACAAGAAGCAGGCGAGTTCAGTCAAGCAGAAACAAGGCAAGTTCAGGAGAAACAGTTTAGTTCTGTCAAGCAGAAACAGGAGGCAGGCTGTTCACAGAAACAGGAAGCAGGCGAGTTCCGTCAAGTCAAACAGAAAACAGGAAGCAGGCAAGTTTCCTTCAGGAGGCAGAAGCAGAGAAACAGGAGGCAGGCGAAGTTCCGTCAGAAACAGGAGCAGAAAACAGGAGGCAGGCGAGTTCCATCAAGCAGAAACAGAAAGCAGGCGAGTTCCGTCAAGCAGAAGCAGGCGAGTTCCATCAAGCAGAAGCAGAAAGCAGGCGAGTTCCGTCAAGGAGTAACAGGAGGCAGGCGAGTTCCATCAAGCAGAAACAGGAGGCAGATGAGTTCCGTCAAGCAGAAACAGTTCCAGTTTCATCAAGCAGAAACAGGAGGCAGGCGAGTTCCGTCAAGAAACAGGAGGCAACAGAAACAGGAGGCAGGCGAGTTCCGTCAAGCAGAAACAGGAGGCAGGCGAGTTCCGTCAAGCAGAAACAGGAGGCAGGCGAGTTCCGTCAAGCAGAAACAGGAGGCAGGCGAGTTCCGTCAAGCAGAAACAGGGGGCAGGCAAGTTCCGTCAAGCAGAAACAGGAGGCAGGCGAGTTTCATCAAGAAACAGGGGCAGGCAAGTTCCGTCAAGCAGAAACAGGAAGCAGGCAAGTTCAGGAAACAGGGCGAGTTTCAAACAGGCAGAGGAGGCAGGCGAGTTCCGTCAAGCAGAAACAGGAGGCAGGCGAGTTCCGTCAAGCAGAAACAGGAGGCAGGCGAGTTCCGTCAAGCAGAAACAGGGGGCAGGCGAGTTTCATCAAGCAGAAACAGGAGGCAGGTGAGTTCTGTCAAGCAGAAACAGGAAGGCGAGTTCCAGGAAACAGGAGGCAGGCGAGTTCCGTCAAGCAGAAACAGGAGGCAGGCGAGTCCTCCGTCAAGCAGAAACAGGAGGCAGGCAGTTCCGTCAAGCAGAAACAGGAGGCAGACGATTTCCGTCAAGCAGAAACAGGGAGGCAGGCGAGTTCAGAAACAGGAGGCAGGCAAGTTCCATCAAGCAGAAACAGGAGGCAGGTGAGTTCTGTCAAGCAGAAACAGGAGAAACAGGAAACAGGAGGCAGGTGAGTTCTGTCAAGCAGAACAGGAACAGGAGAAACAGGAGGCAGGCGAGTTCCGTCAAGCAGAAACAGGAGGCAGGCGAGTTCCATCAAGCAGAAACAGGAAAAAGCAGAAACAGGAGGCAGGCGAGTTCCGTCAAGCAGAAACAGGAGGCAGGCGAGTTCCGTCAAGGAAACAGGAGGCAGGCGAGTCCGTCAAAGCAGAAACAGGAGGCAGACGAGTTCCGCTCAAAGAAACAGGAGGCAGGCGAGTTCCGCAAGCAGAAACAGGAGGCAGGCGAGTTCCGTCAAGCAGAAACAGGAGGCAGGCGAGTCCCGGCAAGTAAAAACAGGAGGCAGGCGGTTCCGTCAAAGCAGAAACAGGGGCAGGCGAGTTCCGTCAAGCAGAAACAGGAGGCAGGCGAGTTTCATCAAGCAGAAACAGGAGGCAGGTGAGTTCTGTCAAGCAGAAACAGGAGGCAGGCGAGTTCCGTCAAGCAGAAACAGGAGGCAGGCGAGTCCCGTCAAGCAGAAACAGGAGGCAGGCGAGTTCCGTCAAGCAGAAACAGGAGGCAGGCGAGTTCCGTCAAGCAGAATTATTTTTCATGATAACTATTGTCTGGCAGAAGTTTTTTAATACTGAGAACTTTATTTTACCTATATATAGTTATGTACAATATAAAAATTTCCCCATAGACCAAATTTAACTTTTTGCAAAGAAAAATAGTGAAATGTACTTGTTTTCAGTCACTTCTTTTATATTTATATATTAGAAACATGCACAATAAAAAAAAATATATAACAGGATACATACACACACATATACACAATATCACAACAAAACATACTGTTCAGTAAGGGAAATAAAAGACGTGGGAACTCCAAAACCTATGTCAGTATGCGGTTGCCTAGTGTAAGTTATGGCAACACTCCCGAATCTTTTTGTTTTTCTTTTGAGTACCTGATGAGTGGTTGTTTAAAATAAAGGGCAGTAAACATAACAAGCAGTATAAGTTACCAAGATAATAAGTGTTTACTTTGTGTTGGCTATGTCTAAAGCTCTATTTCTATAACAATGGAAGCGACTTACGTGTTGTTTTCTGTGTTCCTGTTTGTTTGTCACTTTTTGTTGCCACGAATGGACGTCCTAACAACCTCCAAAAATAGGAGACTATGGCCTCTTCTGGCAAGCACTGAGAGACCACCAAGACAAAAAGGAAAATCTGCATCCCAGAAGAGACAGACATACTGACACAAGGGAAAATCAAAGCACAGCAACAGAAGGAGGTTGGAAGAAAGGGGGTGTGAAGAGAAGTCAGTGGAAAATATGTACCTCAGAAAAAGAAGCAATACCAAAGTACTGCTTCCTCACTCACACTGACACCATCAAGGCACACATGTGATGCAATACCAAGTGCATCAACTCCTCCCCCATTCATTGCCCAATCCCGTCATTTACGGAATCTGACACCTAACAAATTCTTACTTATGTTATTTACCGCAGACGAAACAGACGAAGACTTTAGATGATGACATCAACTGTGGAGACAGTGACAGTGGTGAGGCAGGGTCCTCCAACGACAGCGAAGATAATTTTAAAGCAAGATTATTTCGTTCAGATGGAGGGCACAGTAAAGAATGTGAAGAAGAGGATAGCAAAAATGAAATAAGTAACGTACGCGAAATACCAGAAGGAAATATTCAGATGTCAATAACTTTATCCCTGACATTCATCCCTTCGATGGTAATTGTGTTGGTGTAACAAGTGACTGGCCTTGTGATGACACTGCAAGAGAAAGAGAATATTTTCTTGCGCTTTTCAATGAAGAATTAATTGACCTTGTTGTCTTTGAAACTAACAAGTATTACCGGTGGGTAATGAAATTTCTCTTTCACACAAAATTCAAGAGTTCACAAATGGGTGGACAAGGATGCCTATGAAGTTTGTTTTTAATTTGCATTATTACTACCAATGCCTCTAATGAAAAAACATGTCTTACAAGGCTACTGGAAACAAGACCCTTGGATTCCTATCCCAACTTTCCCCAAAATCCATGACCCGCAATGGATTGATTATGAAACCTAGGTCTTGAAGACCAAGCGCCGGAACTCATCAGGATTATTCAGCGCTGTAATGAAGGTTAAATATATATATTAATATGATTGATAATGAATAGGTGATTCTTGCTGTTGACCAGTTTCATGCATTTTGCTGACAACGGGGATCCAAACTCTACTGATCGAATTTGGAAAATAAGACCATTCCTTAGTATAGCTGTAGGAAACTTCAAAAGGATCTTTCATCCTTTCCTGATAATTGTAATTGATAATCCCATTATACTTTTCAAGGGCCATCTTGTTTTCAAACAGTATATCCCAAGCAAGCGTCATCGTTCTGGGGTGAAACTGTTCGTTTTATTCGATTGTGAAACATGAATAGTACTTGATATTATAGTATATACTGGCACAGATGTTGATATACCAAAAGAGGATCAAGGTAGTGGTTTGGGCTTCTCGGGAGTGGTAGTCAAGAAAATGATGGCACCCTATTGGGGTCACGGACATATATTGTACACCGACAACTGGTATAGTAGCCCTACACTGGCACAGTTCCTTCATGATAATACCACAGGTACATGTGGCACTGTGAGAGAAAGCAGGACATATATGACAAAATTTCATGTCCCCTCCAATTCTTATAACCCTAGTGACAGCTATAGCCCTGATGAGGACGAAACTACAAGAACAAGACATAAAAAAAGGAGAAAACCAAAGGCTAAGCAGCTAAAAAGATATTGGCTGTAAAGTGGATAGATAGAAAGCCCGTAACCCTATTATCAACCGTACATAAAGGCGACATGGTGGAAACAGGTAAGGTCCACTAAAGGACTAAAAAAAACCTACAACCAGATGTTGTTGTTGATTACAATGAAAATATGCGCCTTGTATATAAGATTGACTGCCAGCTAAGTGGGACACAGTGTATGAGGAAATCCTAAAATCGCTCTTCATCTTATTGACATCATTATGCTCAATTCATACAACATTTGGCCTGTGAGGACATCAGACCCCACTTGCAAGAAATTAAAATTTCGCGAATTTATATACAATGTTTCATACAAACTTCTTGAGGATTAGGGCAGCACCGTGACAAGCAGTAGACTCGGGCGTCGTGGACATCCTCCTGTAGAGGTACCTGATCATTTGCATGGAGCAGCTTATATTAGCTATCATCATCTCCAGCACACAACACTCAACGAAGCCCAAAACAGAAAAAAACAACTAAACTGCTACGTTTGTGCAAATACTTCCAGGCGACAAAAGAAACGAACAAGGGTTACAACTATCTGTGCTGAATGTGATGTGCCCTTGTGTCCAACTGACTGCTTTCGTGCATGGCATACTCGAAAGAACTACTGAAAAAATACAGCGAGAGAGAGAGAGAGAGAGAGAGAGAGAGAGAGAGAGAGAGAGAGAGAGAGAGAGAGGATAATCTTATGAAATATTTTATGTCTATAATCATTATTTATTTCCATGATAAGAATTTTCTATATCTTTTGTATATTCTTGCGATAGGTAGTGATGGTTGTGGTTTTGGTATACGTATTATACACATGCTTGGAAAAAAGCAAAAACAAAAACACAAATAAAATAAAATAAAAACCTATTGTAATTAGTCTGACTGCTCTCAAATAACCCCTAGGTCATGAGTTTATGTAAAGTTATTCATATCAAAGTATTTTCTTTGTTAAACCCAGCCCTAGGAGAGCTGTTAATCAGCTCAGTGGTCTGGTAAAACTAAGGTATACTTAACTTATAACTATTATAAATTATAATATGTTTGCAAAAGACTAAGAGATTGCATTATTTTGTTTCTTACTTTGTTCCTTCACATATGATATGTTTTTATTATTGAAAATTGTAAGTAATAAAGATAGAATATTCTCTCTAAATATATACCATTTTAACCTACTTTACAATAATAAAAATGGTAATAACAGTTACTATATGAACACAGAAAAAATACCTACGAAGCAAATAAAATATTTGTAAACAGTATATGCTACTATAGCAACTAGAAAGATCATTCATTTTTCGAGAAGAAAAAAAATTATATATTCTAGGATTTGAAAATATAAAGTAATTTTCATTATCATTACACTCTCCGATATACAGTATAATAAGTTGTAATAATGGTTACTTGTCAACAAAGAGGCTAAAACATCATAACGTAACAAGTAGTGTAGTATGAAAAATACGCTATCATTCTACCAAGCAGGGCCGCAAATTCCTGAGATGTATGCTAGTATTGCACCAGCACCGGTTTTTTTGCCATGCCCCTAGGTTAGACTAGGTTAGGTTAAGTTAGGTTGGGCTAGGTTAGGTTACACTATCGGCACCATGGTAACCTGGGTGTGGGAAACATAATGAGATTATTTTCAAGAAAATTCTATGGTCAGTTTTTAAGATATGGTGTCCCGCTTTTTCAGGGAAAGGTCCCAGTACTCGGTTACATCTCGGGAAAATGCTACCGGGTCCAACAACAAATCCGTTATACCCAACTCACTCCCCAACCATGTGTGACAACTAACAGACCCACTACCCACGGTAGTACCGCCACGTCGCGCAATAAAATTAACTTGATGGTTTATAACAAAATAACAAAGAGGAAAAAATATTATGATGATACACGCACGAAGTAATTACAAAGGCGTTGATAAAGTTATGTATTAGATTCTGAAGAGCAGCATTTTTGTCAAGGCAGCCGCAACACTGGACTGTTGTAAAATGATATTGACGCATTTCTAGGGTCAAGTGGAAACAAGAAGCAGGCGAGTTCCATCAAGGAGAAACAGGAAGCAGGCAAAGTCCATCATGTAGAAACAGGAAGCAAGCAAGTTCTGTCATGCAGAAACAGGAAGCAAGCAAGTTCTGTCATGCAGAAACAGGAAGTAAGCAAGTTCTTTTATGCATAAATGGGAAGCAGGCGAGTTCCGTCAAGTAGAGACAAGAATCAGGACTGTTTACATGCCAAATAGGATACAAACATGCATGCTGGTGACAAACCAGAAAGCACATGCGACTACATGTTGAAACACGAAATATGAAAGTGCCAACAACAGAGGAAAGGCTGTCTAAATATCGGTGAGTAAGTAGGTGAGTCCCTAGAGGGAAAAAACAGTAAAATGGGAAATTTCAACCACATGAAGTATTTTGTCACTAGAGGGAAAAAACAGTAAAATGGGAAATTTCAACCACATCAAGTATTTTGTCATTTCGCAATAATCCAGTCTCAGATTTATATTACTAATGGATTTTTAAAACTAACCAAAAGATCGAATCTTAACTGAGCTGAATTTGAGAAAATTTGTTTGTTTGTACTCGAATAAAGCTGCCATATATTAGGCATCTTTATTATTCCTAATAATTATTAGTGTGTGTGAGTGTGTGTGTGTGTGATACTGTCTCAGCTTACCGAAACATTTTTCTACCCATTCAGATACTAAGCAACAAATTACCAATTATTACCGAAATCCTTTTATTTAAGGAATAAGTTACAAAGGAAATTACCTACCAAGACCAAGATTCGAACATCTCGGCCTTGTCCGGTTGATATGTAGGTGACAATAACATTAATCATTAATCTATCAAGGGAGACAGCTGAATGTCACTTAAAGTCCAACGCAAACTATCGAGGCATAAGTCAGAATTCTAGTCAGGACACATATATACTTAACATAATTATTATAATTCTCTTTGGATTAAGTTATTCCCAAGAGATAGTGAATTAGTCATTATGAAAAGAAACTGCAAAGATGAGTGAAAAGCAAAGCTTATAACTACATTTAATAAGAAAGGAAATTTATTACAAATATAAATGAATAAAATCAGAACTGAAAGTTGCCTCAATGTAATTAATACTCAACACATCCGTTAATAGTTAGGTAACTCGCTTATGATCCCTTATGATTCATAATAACATAAAACTACGTACATACACTTTTGACTCCAAGCGTTGTGTCCACGTTAAGTCCTAATTACAATAATAAGGATGGCACAAGTTCTGGTACGCATATAACTTGGGCATATTAAAGCCCCAGAAGGTTGGTTCAGTGGCATATAAATTATTATTATTTTTTTATAAAAAGAAAGTCTCAAAAGAATAATAGTAAATGGTATTCACTTTCCAGATTGAACACAAAAGAAATGTGTAAAAACTAACCTGCTTTATCCAAAGTTACGGGCCTAAGTACTATACGGACATCATTGATCCAGGTCCCTCTTGACAAAAGGTCATTTCCTACAGATAAAAAAATCAATCCGTGAGCAAATTCATATTTTTATAACATTAAAATATTAATACGCACTCTTCTATATCTTACAAAATGAAGCGTTATTGTACACCTA
>NC_089765.1:37366909-37369409 GCF_040412425.1 Macrobrachium rosenbergii
ATGAAATTTACATTAGAGCAAAAAACTCTTCTGCTTATATAAAACACAAGTCAAATCTCGAAGCATAATGAAATTGCGATCCCTAAAACAAAACAAAGCTTTCAACTATATTGCAAATAGTCACATCATTCTTATGAGACAGAGCTTTACATCTATGCATGAGATTATTTGATTAACTGTTATTGCAAAAAATCAATTGATATTTATACAAGGTTTTTTGAAATCGAAACTTTAATTACATAATATACTCGTACATCATATTTGTAAGACGGTTCTTATGGCCTTGAATCAATAAAACTATTTACGCGTCTAAAGAATCCTAGAGTATTTTAAATTTTATGATGAAAAGTGTTTTTAATTATTCTTAATGTATAAGTAATGAGAGCGTATTAAATTAATTCTAAATAGCGATAAAAATTACTTGTTGTATAACTTGTAACCACAAAAGGGCGACTTTTTAGGTATCTTTATGTCGATTATAATAGTGCAGTATTTTTTTATTTGTTAATCATGTATACATTTTTTCAAATATTTTTAAATCTCGAGTAAGAACTGCTTTTTACGTATTCTTCAGGCAGGCATTCAGAGTATATTGAAGGCTTTTTCAACATTTTTGAACATATGTAAAATGGCATTTAAAATATTTCAAAATCACGTAAAATGTTTTCTTAAAATCATAACTTACCAAAATGCCTTTTATTCACATTTTTATAACTTATTGCTTTTAATATTAAATAACGAATATTCTTTTTAAATTCTTCGACTGCGTAAGAAAACGGATTTTTCAGATACTTAAATAATTTACAAAACATCTTTTTAAATATATAAAAACATATCAATATTCTTAAATCAAATTTTAAACTGTAACTGACCACAGGCTTTTCACATTCATGAGTCTGTATCCAATTTATTTCTACCAATAAGTGAGGTCTTTGCTCAAAAATGAAGGCATATATCATTACCACTGATGCATGGCTGTCTCAGATAATGGTTGACAGATGAAATATATCTAAGCAGATACTCTATGAAAACTCTGTACTTGCATACCACTTTTCTGCATGAAAAGTTGACATACACTACACATATGTTTTTAAGAGAGCAATTCTTATCACGAGTTATAGAAAAATTTAATCAAGTACATGTGACATATTCCAGTAAAATTTATATCAATATTTGTTATACATAAATATTTTAGTATGGAATTTTGAATATCAATATACAAGAACCATATCGTAATTATCCAGTTCATAATAATAAAGTAGTATGAATTTTTCGTAAAATTATTAAAAATTTCAATCAGTAAACTGCATTAAATCAACTCAATTCGCGCCGCTGATCATATATCCACTGTCTTTTTCTTTTCTTTTTTCTCCCTCGCACCCTCTCATATCTAAGCCTTAATTCCACCTTTCTTTTCTGTCTCAACACTCAACAGCATACTTCATCATCCTCCTCATATCGCAGAAAATATTCTGGAGGGATTGAAAAATACTCCCTAGAGTGATGTGCCCGAAAAGATAATCGTCAAAACATTTTCGACAAAATAAAGAAATAAGCTAAAATATTGCCTACTATGTAGAAACATTTCATCATATTTAAATTTTTTAGCTCTTCTTTGCATCTGGATAACAAACATACCATTACTGTTAGGCCAATGAAAATTACTAGAAATACTTACTTCATACTTAACTATGAAAATCACAAAAGCGAAAAGATTTATAAACGTCACAAATATTTCCAAAACATAAGGTACCTCTACAACATGTCATTTACAACATGTCCATTTAAAAACAAAACTGAAACAGGTTACAGTAAATCAAACAATACATACAAATTAAATCATATAAAAAAAAAATCGGGTAATACTGCAGAACAGTTGCGCACACGTTCTGCTGTGCACGGTATCTCGTTGGGGAGAAGAGTGTCTAAGGGGAGCGAAGACCCACCGGCCTGGTCAGGACGCAGCGCCCTAGGTTACGGTCAGGCTAAGGGAAGGTTAGGATAGGGTGCAACCCTGTTGAAATGCGTCTCTGATCTGCTCTTAAGCTAGCCTCGACCAGCGGAATTAACGAGCGCCAACTCTTGAGCAGCATTACCAAAACTAGTAGTGCGAGCTAATTTCATGCATAGCTCAAGTCATGACGGAGAAAATAAAAAAACAGAAATAATTATTATGAATACTTAGATAGGGCTTAAAGACTGAACATCAACGCAGAACTATATACGACAAGAAAAACCGAGCCACAAGATAGACTTAAAAGCCGCAAGAATTAAAACCTTAATTTTTTTCGCAATAATAAAACCAATGTCATTTATTGCATTTTAGACTACAAAGGCTTTTCTTAGCTGGAAACCACTGTAATGACATCAACCTGATGCTAACAATATAACAAACACATGTATACATCACAGGATACTTATAACATGATAAAAGAGAATATATACAAAGATAAGACAAAGCCTTCCAGTAATGGTATGCATATTGGCCACTTACCTTTCA
>NC_089765.1:37371909-37399409 GCF_040412425.1 Macrobrachium rosenbergii
CCCCCACAATATTCTTTTCCAGATAGTAAGTCCTATGTATCATGAAATGAGGTATGATCAACTCACAGAGTTTATTTGCTTACTAAGTCTATGGGCAGAACTAGCCCTGTTTCAGAGAAGCCCTTCCCAACCCCACCTGCTTTGGTGCTAGTGATGCCTTACCCCCACAGTATTCTTTTCCAGACAGTAAGACATATGTATACAAAGTTTGGCTGAAATTGCTCAATGCATTTCAGAGTTATGCTGGAACATACACACCCACATACATACATATATCCATTTTTATATATAAAGATATATATGTATATTTCTTTCAACACAGAGCTGTTTCCCCCTTACAGGTGGTGGTTCCAGAGAAACAAAATTAAAATGTAAAATAAAAAAAAAAAAAAACAAGACAGAGCGTAAAGAACCGAAAGGGCTACAGAAAAAGTGAAATCCCACTAAATACCATCTCATCAATCGGCTTGGAACTTTTCGCGACTTTTTTTTCCCCCTTTCCTTAAACGACTAACAAAACCATTTTACCTTTCCTTTCCGCATCTGGGGAACTTGGATCAACAAGCTCTCCTAGCCCTCCACCCCAGCCCCTCCCCATCTCTCATGCCCCCCGACTCCAACCTCTATATAAAATAAGATTTGACAAAAAAAAAAAAAAATCTATTTTTAACCTGCTAATTATGAACGCGGAGGCTCTTCAAACTTTTAAATGGAGTTAGCGTCTGGCCAAGGTTAAACGACCCAGAGGAGGGCATCCAACAAGTAAGGGGATTTAGGGAAAACTAGGCAAGATTTGTTTTCGGCAAAACTTGGATCTGCCTCCTTTCATCTGCTCAGGGGAAGCCCAAAACGGCGGCCAAGTTGTAACGCGTTTCGTAAATTAAATCTAAACATGGAATCAAATCGAAACTTTGTAGACGTAATTTACGGTTCAACCCAATACAAGGCAAACATTGTAAGATCTCTAACGAAATGCGCAGCACTTATAAGGATGTGCTGCTGTAGAATGCATATCGGTCAAAATTTTATATTTAAGACCTAAGAAAATTCCCGAAGGGAGTACATTAGTGGCAAAAATCTGGCTTTTCTTATTTCTAGGGAACTAATATAAATCACCCCAAAACATAGTCCGACTTAGAACAGAAGCAAAACGATGAACGATGTCTTTACGTTGCCCAGATATTCGAGAAATTTTACTGTCGCAAATAGCTTCTAAAAGTTGCTCGAGAGAGAGAGAGAGAGAGAGAGAGAGAGAGAGAGAGAGAGAGAGAGAGAGAGAGAGAGAGAGAGAGAGAGAGAGAGAGAGAAACCCTTGAAAAGAGAACATTTTGGATTGGATGCTACTTAACGAAACCAACTATTCATTTCCTGTTTTACATTACTCTAACTGTTCATCCTGAACAAGTATTTTCGAGAATTTGTCTTTCATAGTCCCTCTTCATCCCACCCGCATCACATGGAGATATTTCTACGCTTCACAAGATATGTTTCCTTTCAGGCGGGCGAAGTTACAAGTGCAGACATAAAAGTATCGCTAAACGGGACACTGCTTGCGCACTTTAAGCTCCTGTTCATATTACAAGAACATTAGGTTACAGTATTAGGTTACTTTCTGTTTTTTTTTCTGAATTCAGCGCCGAAAGACCACTACTCGTCACTCATTCCACAGCTTCGGCTTTCCTGCTTTCCAAAAGAACAGTAGTTGAAATCTCTGAATGATAACGGTTCTGAATTTCATGCATGCTTCAGAACGCATATATACTCAACAAGCAGAAAAAATAGAATGTAGAATTTAGGTCAAAGAGCAAGCGCAGGGAACCTATGAGGTCATTCAGCGCTGAAACGGAAATTAACAGTAACAAGGTTTGAAAGGTGCAACAGGAGGAAAACCTCGCAGTTGCACTATGAATCTGTGGTTAGGAGAGGGTGAAAAGTAAGATGGAAGAAAGAGAATATGAACAGAAGTACAGTAAAAGGAATGAAAGGGGTTGCAGCTAGGGGCCGAAGGGAAGATGCAAAGAACCTCAAGTAATGCCTACAGTGCACCGCATGAGGTGCACTGACGGCACTACCATCAAACTGAAAGCCACTCCCCCAAGTTTCAAAACCCCATAAAAACTTTACTTTACCGGGACAATATCATCATTTCAAAATATAATCAAGACTGGAAGTCGTACTTATGGATAAAGAAACCTACATCAAGGTTTGTGAACTTGATGAAAATTTCGCAAAATTCCAATAAAAAAAACACACACACACACACACAACAAGCCAAAGGCATAACACGTACACACACACACAACAAGCCAAAGGCATAACACGTAGGCGGAAAAACTCTTCTGTACATATATAAAGGATCTTTTCGTTAATTAGCGCCCGCTAACAAAATGATGATTGATTTGAGCTGAAACTATTTATTTCATAATTTCGTAGGGATAAAATTCGTCTAAGAAAGTAATAAAAATATCTAAATCCTTGGTTTCCGGTGATCACGAACATTTTCCTGCTGCTGAAATTTCAAGGGCCAGAGTGTTTATCACGCAAAGGTGTAATATATTGTTAACTCTATTTTAGCGTGAGAGGGGCCGCTCTTTTGCCCAGATACGAAAACAAATCCTTTTTCAAGAGCCAGAAGGGTAAAGATGAATACCAAATGTAAAAAATATTACGATAATGCCTGCACGTTACATTTCATGTAACAGAAAATGAGAAAATTTTTCACTATTATATTAAGCCGTTTCTAACAAAAGGTGGCGGCCCCAGAGAACATCAGCATAAAGTCACCGACACATTCTTGCTTCAACTGATGAACTGCAAGTGAAAACCATGTGCAGTACAACTTCATTTAACTACACAAATAGCTCACCTGAAACACATCAAACGCCCTCTCCACACTATTCCATTCACTCCTATCTATCTTGCATTCGCGTACATCCTGGATACCAAGGCCCTTCCTTTCCTATCAAAACCCTTTCTTGGTCTTCCTCTCCTCTTTCCCATTAGCTCTTCTGAATTATACACTCTCTCCAGCAGCTTATCAGCGTCCACTTTTTCCACATGTCAGAACCTTCACGAAAGACTCTGATCGAACCATTCTTGCACAAACATTCTACAGGCCCCCACATTTCTCACCTTATCAATCCCACTAGCAACGTCTATACCTTGCGAACAATTTCTCTCAACAGCTTCACCCATGTTTCTTTCATTTTCATTCAACATCCATGCCTCCATTTTTTTTAAAGGAGGACTGGCTCTGCAATCCCTTCATACAGTCGCATCTTGGCTTCTAGAGATAATTCAGGTTTCTTCCTGTGTGTGTGCTTGTGCACGTGTGTGATTATTTGTCACTGATACACACGTGACTTTTTCATATTCACAATTATAAAGCCACAAATACCATTTAATATCGAATTCACTACACCTTGGGAATAACTTACACCCAAGGAGAATTATAATTGTTAAGTGCTTCAAAGCCGGCCAGAATTCGAACCATGGCCTGGTTTACAAACGATGATAAATAATAACTGGGACCACCCGGTTATTAAGAGAGATACAAGTTGACATGGACTTTGCTCTATGTATACCTGTGGAATTGTGGTTCTGTATTTAGTTTCAACATCAGCCAGTCTCCATAATAGTTTGAACAAGTTCTTCGCCCAAGCCCTGAGAGGATAGCATGTGAGTGTCAGCTGCGTTGCGTTGGGCACCAGAAGAGTTGGAAACCCAGGTCTACTTGGGTACGAACTATGGGAAGGGAGGCTGGAGATAAGTGTGTAGATTTGTGGAAAACAAAGCACAACACATGAGTGTCAAAATTTCACAGAAACCCTTTGCCTCACAGCACTGGTGTATATATACAGTATATATATACATATATATATATATATATATATATATATATATATATATATATATATATATATATATATATATATATTATATATATATATATATATATATATATATATATATATATATACACACCTCCAGTCCTGTGTGACATTATATATATATATATATATATATATATATATATATATATATATATATATATATATATATATATATAGATAGATAGATAGATAGATAGATAGATAACATATATATACATATATTATATATATGTGTATATATATATAATATATATATATATATATATATATATATATACAAATATGCATACAGTATATATATAACGCACATTATATATATCACCTCCAGTACTGCGCAATGCAAAGGGTTTCTGTGAATATTTGCCACTCATGTCTTGTGCTTTGTCTCCCACAAATCTCCACTCATCTCCAGCCTCCCTTCCCACAGTTCTTACCCACGTACATATATGTGTACAGATGAAAAATATTACCTACTCACTATCACGAAAATTATTTTTAAAATTGGTATGGTACGTATTATTTTCCTTACTTTTGGCGGGAACACTCATAATCAGTCAGTCGCATACAGACCCATATCTGAAAATAAGGCAAGTCTTACTGAAATCCGCTTAGAGGACAACCTATTGCGCCAAGATAACAAGAACAGTGCTGCTTCCAGCAATTTCTGTTCTGATAAATACTATGCAGAATAGTGACATGGAATCTCTAGAGTTTATAAGGGCGATCTCAACCAAAACAAAACCTTTATTCAGACATTTGTAATTCACAAGGTACGCAGAGAAACACTCTAAAAGCTATTTACTAATTACCATTATAGAAATAAAAAGTAACAAACACAATGGGAAGCCCTATGCGTTGTATACAGAGAGAGAGAGAGAGAGAGAGAGAGAGAGAGAGAGAGAGAGAGAGAGAGAGAGAGAGAGAGCCGACACACAAAAGAACTCACTGCCAGCAACAAGAAGTACATAAAAAGATAAAAAATGCAAAACCTCTCATCTTTAAGCATCAGCTATAACGATACTATAAATTTTTATATCCCCTTTTGGGAAAAAATCTGGTGTGAAAAATAACTTCAGCAGTTCCAGGAATGGCATGACCCCGCCAGTACCAGATATGTTTCCCATCGAGTTCTTCTGTCAAGAGACCTGTCAAAACCATGTACAATAGTGTATGTCCAGCGCAATGAGTGTGTGCGAGATTGGATAGCAGGGACAATCAAAACCAAGGCAATCCAAAACTGTATCACCGATGACTATTAGCTGCATATGTTGTGAATTTTATGCGAATAAAACTCATTTTCTTAAAGCTACAGATTAACTATTTTAAATGTTTCAATAAAATGTCATTAAGTACAAATATATGGATTATTTGATATTGTAACATACGGTAACCATTAGTGACTTTAAATTCTCTACAATGTTCATAATTACGCTGTCACCACTGTTGACCTCAAATGTAGAGTACAGTTTTAAATTTAAGCAAATATGACAACAAAATTAAAGATTAATATAGTTAAGTAACACATTAATGATCGCAACTTTTAGACGGTCAGCAGCTTGAAATACAATGCACCTTTTGTCTCTCAGAAAATTCATTAACACAAAAAAAAACACACTAATGTCTGAAAGACCAAACACCGTTAAATTTAAATAAAATGGATGTGCAATTAATACTACTCCAAAATTATAACAACTATCAGCCAGAACTTCTCACATTCAAGTTATCCAGCACTCTCTCTGTATTACAGTACTTGTACTCGTATTATTATTATCATGCCCAAATGACCATCTCTGTCTAATAAAGTCCAAGTTTCTGTAGCTTTTGAATCTTTTCAACATCCACTTACTTTAAAGTTACGCTACATTAAATGTAATAAAAGCATGGTTAAAAGAGGCGGTTTTATGTCTTGTATCATGCCTGAAGAAGCATCTGTCGAGAAATGTCAGCCTGTTCTCAATTCTCCCAAACAAAACCCCTAGTCCCAGAATTGCATTCAGTAACCTCTTACTGAACCTGAACATATCTTCTTTTTCTCAGCTAATCCAGAGCCTTTTCCAAGTGTTTCTAACAACTAGTGAACAGTTCTTTTCACAATATTTTTAAGAGATTCTTTACGGATGGAGGCCCTTTCTGATGCCAACCCTCCCATTTACCCAAGCTTTGTTAATAACTGCTAAGAATAGCGATGCAAAACTGGTAACACATTCACATTTTTAAATAAAACACAATTCGCTAGGCTTCTCAACTTAACCCCTAGTCATCGTTGCTATTTTTAACGAACCTTTCCTAAAAACTCATTTCATAATTTGTTTTGGCATCTGTTTTCCAGATACTTACCCTGCCTCGTCAACCGATTCACTGGAAACTGAAAACCCACCCAGAAATGTCACAATCCTAGTTACAAAAATGAGCAAATGGCAGCAATGCCTCTTGTAACCTCCCACAGTCTGGCATAGGGATGACAGAGAGACAGGGCCCTAAGCCAGAGCATAGAAGGGTTGGCCTGGTTGGAAGGCAGGTATATCAAGCTTATATGGAAGATGGGCTCAAAATAAAGCTCATTGCCACCAATTCCCTCCCCCGCCTAGTTAAAAGGATGAGCGGATGGAGTTACCTGCCAAAGCTTCAAGAATGATTACTTGATTGAGAAGCCATTTACATCTGCATCAGGTCCACCACGTACTAAGGCTGCCCCAGAGAGGGAAGGAAGAATGGAATTTCTAAAGTAATACACATTTTTCTTAGGTATGCAAACTAGAGTCTTTATAACGAAGTATCCTTCAGCAAGAGATGGACTCGGTCTTTGAAACTTAGTAAAAAGCTAGTTAACTGGTAGTCAAGGCAGAGTGAGTAAGGGATTAGCCTTCACTTACCTGCCATCATCAAGCACATTTCTTTTGGCATCAGGGGCAATGTGGGGGTGGTTGAAGTGGGAAATATGATTAAAGGGGACATAAAACACCCACAAAATGCTCCCACCCCTAACAAAGCCTTTGGCTTTTCACTCATGAAAAACAAACAACAAATAATCTACAGAAAATACTCGAGTTAAACAGACAGCCGAGCAGAGAAACAAGCACAAAGTCTTCACTAGGTCAATGGTTTTAATCATTAAACCTGTCCCAACCACACTCTCTAGTCACCCCAAAGTTTTTTACAGAACTTAAATCTAGTAATCTGGAGGCTAATTCCATACCAATAACTTGTGGGTACTACTCAAACCATGACAACTTTAGTATGTGGAATGAGGAATAATCCACAGCATAAAATACTACAAAATCGAGGTAATTTGGATTTTTTCTTTATCTACAAACTTAAAGTCTCTTAAATGGATAACCTTTGGAGAAAGCTGGTGTGACCACTAAGGCTTGCTAGCTAGGTAGTTAACTATGGCAAGAGAGTTCTTCATTGGACGGGTGGGTATCGTTCTCAGCTAGCACTCTGCTGGTCCCTCATTCGATTCTCCAACTGGCCAATGAAGAATTAGAGGAATTTATTTCTGGTGATAGAAATTCATTTCTCGTTATAATGTGGTTCAGATTCCACAATAAGCTGAAGGTCCGTTGCTAGGTAACCAATTGGTTCTTAGCCACGTAAAATAAATCTAATCCTTCGGGTCAGCCCTAGGAGAGCTGTTAATCAGCTCAGTGGTCTAGTTAAACTAAGGTATACTTAACTTAACTATGGCAAGTGAGTGAGAGGGCGTGAGAACTCATCCACTTACTTGAATATCAACATCAATTTCCTCTAACAATAGGGACATAGATCAGAGTTGGTTAGAAGTAGGATTATGACAGAGGAATACACAGGTGCCAGGATGCTATTCCAAGTTTGAGGCCCTTTAACAGTAACAGCTTTTTCTCCCATATTGGTTTTTGTTCTTGGAATGACCAGATCTTCTGACTGACATGTGTAATGGGGGATGGTCTCCCCTACTGTAAAAAAAATTAAAAAAAAAACACACTCGGGAAGTAGATGACAAATTTTGTGAGTTTATACACATATATCACTGTAATTTTACACTCAATTTTCAACCACTTCAGTTCCTCAAGAATTGGGGTACATATTTTTTGGCCACGCCAATGAGTATATATGAGGCAAAGTTCCCTAACTTTTGGACTCTGTCCAGCAGCTGCTGGGTATTCATGCCCCATACTTTTGAAAAGTAATTTATCATACTTAAATCTAATGACTGAACAATTGTAAAATGCATAGCTTGGTTAAAATTGTCTTTTTTTTTTATTCAAGAATATTACTACAGTACTCCATTTACTTTACTTACAATATATTATTTAAATGAATATCAAACAATAGATATTGATCTATATAGACTCCTAGATTCCTTACTGACTCAGCTGGTGTAATAGCAGTGTCACCAAAATACATTTGAAGGTTTGGTGGAGTAAGGGAAATTCACTGATGAGATTCAATGAACAAACACCAAGTTTTTTGTTCATTTATGTTTAAGTCATTTCTCTGAATGTATACTTAGGAGTCCTTCACAGCATTTTCAGCTTGCTTTAATTTCACTGATCTTGCCAAATAAAACCATCTGTGTGTCCTCTGCATACTGAACTACAAAATCTGAATTTTCATGATAAAATTAATTATATATGTGGATACTTACCTACTGTTAAAGTTAGCTTACATCTTTGCTCTGCTAGGTGCTATCGACATTTAAGAATAAAAAAACAAAAGAAGCCTGGCTGACCTGGTTAGACTCTATAATCACCTATTTCCCCCACCAAGTGGCTCTAGAATGTTTATGTTCTTGTCAGAATTCTTCCTGACCACCCACTAAGATGTGGGGAGGCTGGGTAGGTTTCACTTTAACAGTAGGTAATTATCCAAATAATTAATGTTATCACGAAAATTCATATTACTGTACGGTATTTGGAATGCACCTTACCTACTGTTGAAATTAGCTGAATACCACAGTGAAAAAAGGTTGGTGGGATAGTACAGCCGGAAAATCCACCCGGTCAGCCACGTGAACTAAAGCTTTAAAAGAGAAAAAGCTTCTGAACATTCTTACCTGTTGTGTGATCCTTTCTGGTGGGTACTGCCGTCAGAGGGTGGATCCACAGCAGGGTTTAAGATCCTTGCAGTGAGAATTGTTTGAGGATCCTGACGGGGAAAAACAATCTATTACACAGCATAATCACTGACTCCTGTGCCAGAGTCAAAGCCCACAACGACAGTCCGAACTAAAGACAATAACTACCTTATGATAAGCAGGTACACTGTATACTAATATACACCAATAAGTACCTTCATGCTCCCCAATTAGAAACCAGGATTTCCTAACAACTAACTTAGGAAAAGAGAAGGAAACTCTTTAATTTTGGTTCAAGAGAAAACTGTCCTCCCGCGATGATGGAACTAAGGGCTTTGCAATTTTCATAGGTAATTTCCACGTCTCGCAAATAATGTGCAGCAAAAACAAAGCAGCATGGACAACCTTATCTAGCAAAAGGTTTTTAAGGAAATTAAAGGGAGTGCTACAGAACGGACATTATGAGGCTTAAACTTTTAACAACAGCAAAAAGTCAGAATTCAACTCTGCATGTGCTGACTGAATGAAGCAGCGTAAAAAAAAAAAGACATAGCATTCTTGGACTTAGAAGTATTAGGCCTCCTAACAACACAGAATAAATTTTTATCTCCTCTTAAAGGTTTAAGTCTGTCCAGGTTGTCAGGCTTAGTGCCTGTTTTGTCTGTGGAACGATTGTTCCCTTGTTGAGGACGCACTTCATTTCCAGTAGGTGCTTGTTTTTTTTGTGCATTCAGTTTACGTCTGTTGTCTTCGCTTTGGTAGCGATTGTCAAGTCTGGGTAATCATCGAGTCAGGGTCCAGACAGTATAGCAGCATGGACAGGTAGTTGTTACCTGTTGGCCCCTACAGTTTCGAGGATGTGAAGTTCGACTTCGAGTTCGAGGATGAGTTGATGGCTAACCCGAGTCATCAGTGGAGAGGAAGCATTCCTCTGGGACAGCATTTTGGCTGTCGCATCAACTCTGCTGTGAATGTCTGTGTTTCGTGGAGATGTTCCTGTTTGCCGTCATGGGGCGGTTTTGACAACTTCACGGCAGTACAGTAGTTTGATGGTCATCCTCGATGACCTTTGATGGTCATCCTCTGTGACACTTGTTAGTGGTCTTGACATCTCTGGGGAGATGTTTTGCACTGTAGGAGGATTGTTAATTATCATTACAGATGCTTACGTATTATGAGTGTAATTGGTATTTATGATAATTTGGGTTATTGTTATTTGTGCTGCTTTATTGATTTCTGTTATTTGTGTATTTTTGGTTTTGCCACGGTTTATGTTAATAATTGGTGCCACTTTTAATCATTATGCTGTCTGGAATGTTTGTATTTTCTTGGTGTAGTGTGAGTGATTAGCCTACTTTGATTTGATGTTCTGATGGTAATTTTTATTTTTAACTAATTTTGCTACATCTTCATTTGACTGACTCTTTGGTTGTTTGATGTTTATTTATTGATTGATTTAAGCCAGACTTGACTCATTTGTAAATATGTACATATCTTAATGTTAATAAACTAGTATTAAGGTTATTCTGCTCGTTTTTTTTTGTTCCCCTTTCCCCGTTGTCTGTCTCAATTTCTGCCAGTCATTCCAGTCCCAACATTTTTTGTTTTAAAGAACCTGCTGAACCGACCTCGGGTTCATTACAAGGTATATCTTTAAAACTCTAACAAAGGAAGAAAAGAGTGGCAGGCATTCCCTTGGAAGCCAACATTACAAGAGAGGGCTTGAAGCTCACTAATAAGCTTAGCTGAGGCAAGGGCTAAGAGGAAATAGCATCTTTAACATTAAGTTCTTAAGGGAAGATCTAGACAAAGGCTCAAATTGAGGCATCATAAAAAATTTGAGAGCTACGTCCAAATTCTAACCTAATACATTATAAGGAGATTTTGTGATTTCCAGCTCAAAAGATTGGAACACCTCTTTCAAATCCAAATCCTGATCAATTTTCAAGTTTGAATGTCTCAAAACCAAAGATAACATAGAGCGATGTCCCTTAATTGAAGGAGCAGAAAGTTGTTTCATATACCTAAGATACAGGAAAACCTTAATAAGGTTATCTACAGAGGTACGCGTGCTGGATATCCCTCAGGATAAGCACTAAGACTGATAAACTGACCGCTGTTGTTGATACAGTTTAACAGTGGATCATCTTCTAGATTTGAGGATTGATTCCCTAGATGCTTTTGAAAAACCTCTGGCTCATAAGTGATGGCTGAGTCTCCACGCGGTCAGATGAAGCATGTGGGGGTTTTGATGGAATCTTCTCAAATGAGGCTGTTTGAGAAGATCTTTCCTGAAAGGAAGAAGACGAGGAACATCTACTGCCAAAAGAGGTAACTCAGGAAACCATTCTCTTTGGGGCCACCAAAGAACTACTAACTTCACCCTTGCATTCTCCGAAGAGCGCAAGTTGTTGATTACTTTCCTCAAAACTACACAAAGGGGAAAAGCATAGATGTCTAGGTTCAACCAATCTTGGAGAAAAACATCGACTGCCCACGCCTGAGGGTCCTGGCATGGAGAACTGTAAATTGGTAGTTTTGTATTCTGGGCGGTTGCAAACATGTCAATGTATGGGGCTCCCCACAGGTCCCACAACCTCTGACAGATTTGTGGATGAAGAGACCACTCTGACAGAAGTAAATGTCTTTCTTGCTGAGTTGGTCTGCACTGATATTGTTTCTCCCTGGGATAAACTTAGGTAAAAGAATGTTGTTCCTGGATTCTGCCCAAAGGAGAAGGTTCTCTGTCAGTCTGAACAAATCCCCTGATTTTGTGCCCCCTTGCCTTCTTATGTAAGACAGCGAAGTTGAACTGTCTGAGTAGACTGCGATCATCTTGTCTCTGACAAGATGTTCTACTTGCATAAAGCTTTTCCAAATTGCCAGAAGCTCTAGATTGTTGATATGCATTTCCTTTTCTGCTAGTAACCCAACTCCCTGGCATTTTGATGTGTCCCAGAATGGCACCCCAACCTGACACTAACACGTCTGAAGACAATGTGAGGTCTGGGCTCTTGAGGTCCAGAGGCAGACCCATCAACAGTCTTGACTTATCTCCCCACCAACGGAGAAAACTCAAAAGACCTGGGGGGAACTATCACTGGAAACAAGACCTGTCCCAAGTGTCCCTGAGATAAATTTGAATTGGTCTCATTCTTAAGTGGACCACGAAGATAAATTTCTCTAAAGAGACCATGAAGCCCAAAAGAGATAGCCATTTCTTGGCTGGAAGCTTTTTTTAAGGGTAGAAATTCTCTTAGAAGAGATAGAAAACTGTCTACTCTCTCCGTTGGAAAAGCCCAATAAGACCGAGAGTTGATCTTCATCCCAAAGTAAACAATTGACTGGGATGGAAGAAGTGAAGACTTGTTGACATTGACCAGAATGCCTAATATCAAGGCTAGTCATACGAGACAATGTGTTGCCCTCAAGATCGCCTGAAACAAGTTGCCGAGAACTAACCAGTTGTCTTCGTATAGGAGCATCCAGATGCCTAGCACATGACTCCATGCTGCTAATGGAGCCAAAGCACAGGTAAACACTTGAGGGGCCGTGCTCAGACCAAAACACAGGTCCTTGAATTGGAAGATCCTGCCTTCGAAGGCAAAGCATAGAAATTTCCTTGACTGAGGACGAATCAGAACGTGCAAGTATGCATCTTGCATATCGACAGAAATCATCCAGTCTCCCTTCTGGATGGTTGCCAGAACAGAATTGGGTGACTCCATTGAAAAGGGAGAGAGACGAATGAACTTGTTGAGACTGGAAACATCTAATACTGGCCTCCAGCCCCCCAAGGTCTTGGGAACAAAAAAAATGCTATTGTAAAATCCTGGTGAGTTGTCTAACACTAGTTCGATCATCTCTTTGCATAACAACTGTACAATCTCCTCCTGTAACACTCGGAATTTCTCTACATGATGACGGTACACAGGGAAGGGCATTGGAGTCATTGACAGGAGAGGAGTAACAAAAGGTATGACATATCCCTCCTTGAGCACCTTCACCACCCAAGGTACTGCTCCGAAGTTTTGCCATACGTACACTCCAAAAGCTCTAAAGACGGGATCCTGCTGTACCTTGAGGGCTCAAACCATCAGTTTTGGTTGCTCTTACAATTCTTGCCTTTAAAACGTGAGACTTGCTTACCTCGAAAGGGCTGACTAGACAAGGAAGAACTGGGAGATGACTTGGGTCAAAAAACAGCATGAATTTTGGGTGCAGGATGCTTGAAAGAGGCTTTATAAGACTGAGCAAATAATTCTCTACTTTCTTGATCGGAAACATCTTCAGAAATAGCTTTAAAAACATCAGGAATAAGTAGACTCTGATGAGGGACATCAAAAACAGCTACTGATCACTGAGCTGACATTACTTTACAAGACAAAAAAAGACATAATTGTTATCATTTCTTCAAAATAAAATTATTAGACATGTGACAATTCTCCAGAAGCATCTGAAATAGTTCTATCAAGGCAGAGCAAAGGCTCTAGAGCTTCATCTAGTACCGTTTCTCCTTCAAAAGTAACGTGATCTTTCGCTTGGCACAACAAATGAGCGATAGTATTAAGTGCAAGTTCTGCAAAGGAAAGGGCTTCAATAGCATGAAAAGCTGATTTCTAAAGTACTTCTGCCTCACTATTAGACCAAACTACCTTACCAGTTTCGAGAGCTCTACATTTCATAGGGTTAAGCAATTTGAAATAACTAGCGTCTTGAACAGGGGAAGGACAAAGATTTGGCAATGCTCCAGTGTGATAAGCAACTCTCTGAGGTTTCATGAAAGAGGAAACCATAGCCATCAAATTCCTATGACCTGCTTCAAGGGATAAAGCTTTCAATATTGCATCAAACTGTGAAAACACAGAATCAGACAATTTTAACTTCCTACTAGCTTGAACCGGAGCGGAGGTAGAAGCCAACAAAAATGAACACCACTCAACCGGGTCGTCTTCAGTAAAAAGGCAAGGGTAAAGCAAAGCAGCACAATTTAACAAGCACCTTAACACTGGAGGAGAATCATCTGACTCAGGGTCAAAATCCACTAGGTCTAAAGGAAGGACCGGGGTTACAAGAATCGTTAAATCCTCATGGGAAGAAGATGGTAATGCACCTGGAACGAACAATGATAACGTCACAGGATGAGGACAGGAAACAACAGAAGGTATGGGGGGGGGGCCTGTGACTGGGAGGGAGACAGCTGGGTGTGAGCAGGAAGAGGATTTGCACATGATGTCACTGTGGTAGACAATTCAAATGCTTCGCACTTACGCAACAAATCCACAAGTGATGCAAGATTCAACCCAAGATACAATCCGACTGAGGTAGCAGCCCGAGTCGTATGCAATGTATGAGTAGCAGCAGAAGGGGAAGGGCCGCTAGCACAAATAGGAACAGCAGACAGCAGGTGAGCAATACTAGGAGAGAGAGGTGGGGATTGAGTAGGAGGGAGGGTCAAAGTCAGAAGAAGCAGCAATGAAAGATGGTACTGGGCGAGAAACCGACTGGACACCATACGTATTGACGTGAGGTCTGGGAATTACTGGAATAACAGGAACCTGTCTAACACTCCTAGATAACTCAACAGGCTTGCATACATCACCTTCACTCCCAGCGGAGGGTGATAATGCATGAGCTGGTTGGAGCAAGCACTTAACTCTACCAAAGCAATCTTTTGGAGAATGTTTCGCTGCCAAGACAGCAGATGGTAGAGAGAGAGGTGGTGAAGGGCACAGACCTTCATCCCAAGACACGCCATGGTTCCCTGTCAAAGGAGAAGACCAACTGATGCAGGGCAGTCCAGAGAGTGGGCTACAGGAAGACAAAGACCCCATCACCTTCTCTCTCACGGGAGAAACTGAAAATGGACAATCACCATGGAGGGATTCGTGATCTTTAGTCATCATGACTGCTAAATGTCTGACTGAGGTTAACAGTTAACTAATATCTTCCATTTTACCTAACCTTTTCTCCTTAGTCAAACAGGGTGTAAGGGAAGGGGGAGCATTAATAGTGAAAGAGGAACCTGGATTGTTGGGCAAAGAAGGAATGAGAGAAGGGGTACAGCGGTTAGAAGGGGATGGATGGAGTAGGCTTATGGCCAGACCTGACGAAGTGCCTACGTATGATAGGCCTCCCGCATCGTCCAATATTTCATAAAACTATTAATTCTCTCATCTGACCAATCTTTACATTCTTCACATAGAGAGGAAAAACCACACTTCTTACCCTTACATGAAACACACACGGTGTGGCCATGATGGCTAACCAAATACATCTGGTTAATACAAAACTCATTCCTACATAGCCTAATGCTTCTACCTCGGCTAGCAGTAGAAGAAAGCTCAAAAACAAAATCAAGTACAATACCTTACAGGAGAAATACAGCCAGAGCTCAAAAAAAAAAAGCCACAAAAAAAACTATTACAGCCGAATTCTACCAAGCAGACAGGAACACAGCAGGAAGAATTCTGACAAGAACATAAACATTCTAGGGCCACCTGGGGTGAAAAACAGGTGGTTATGGACAGTCTAACCAGGTCAGCCATGCTTCTTTTGTTTTTAGTTTTTTAAATGCCAATAACACCTAGCATCATGAAGATATAAGCTAACTTTAACAGTAGGTAAGATTCGTTCCAAATAACGTTTACTCAATATATATGACATGCTATTAACATACATTAGAAACAGTATTGGCCACAGTATTGAGCCCTGGGGGACACCATAGCTAATATCATCAATTTTGATAGATTTGCTATGATTACTTGAACCATCTTGGAACCAGACCTCATCCATGTGCGTTTGATTCATTTTTCTAATAAGTGTTTCATGAGAAACACTGTCAAATGCTTTTGACAGATCTAGCAATATTAGTAATGATATTAGTTGAATGTCTATGCTTTGATAAATGCATTCAGTAAATTTTAAAAGTGCAGTTTCTGTTGAGAATTGTGGCAGAATCCACGTTGGCTGTTTGCCAGCTTTGAGGAGGTCAGAGCCTTCCCGATACCAGACACAAGTGTGGCTGCCTCGAAGGCTCAGCAGTACCCTTCAATGCTCTGGAGTGCTTGAAGTATAACGTACGGTTGGTCATGGAGTTCCAACTATTCTCTGTCACTTCATCAACTTTACTTTTTTGAAAGTTTAAAGAGACTACTGTAGTAATCTCATTTGAAACTTTTGGTTAACAGCATAGACATAAGGGCATGTTTTCTCAGAATACAAACAACCTTGAGACCCTTGCCCCTCATTTAGATGAAAGCCAAGTGATGGCTCAGCAAGCAGGTTCGACCAAAGATCGAACCATGATGCTACCTGGAAAGAGGCCATGGCTATTGACTCCCTCACAAGGAAATATGAACCTTCTTGTAAACGTTTTTTCCAGGGGAAGGTCATTTAGCAAATTAATGTATCAACTTGTAGTAGTCTCTGCTTCCTCTGGCAGAGAGAGTATTTTGCTTAATCTGACCCAAGATACCACAACCAAGCAAAGACTATTCGTGGGACTGTGGACACAAATGATTGGACTTGGGAATACCGACTGCTGGATTAAAACCAAGGTTAACTCAAAGGCCTTTGTACATTCAGCCAAAACTGAATTAGCAGAGACTATAAATGAATGCTTAAGCATGCTGTCTTGCAAGCACACATCAGGGATCTTAGATGAACCAGGAACACCCAAAGTGTCTGCATGATCATGTGCACATGGCTCAGCACTATACCTAGCAGTATTGCACAGCAGCAACCTGATGCAAGTATACCCTCTGTCATCACACAGACAGTCCAGGGATCATACACATGCACACTGGGAGTTCTTGACAAACCTGGCATCTAGGGATCCACAGGATCATGTATAGACTGTCATACAGTCTGCTGTGTTTTACAGCAACAATCCATCACACATGACTCTCTGTCTGCATGCTCATGATTAAGTTAATCATGCACAAGCTAAGCAAGAAGGTAGCACAACTCTTCTTCGCATACCTCACTAGAAATATGAACAGGGGAAGAGTCCAAGGCAGTCCTCATGTCTCAGACGGAATGGGGAAAAGCATGTGTCAACCATACCTACAGCAGATGTCCCACCCACAGGTGAGCAAATGCTACCACCAACCCTCAGAGGAAGGCAGGCACTCACTTCAAGTCTGATGGGACTTTGTCAACCCCACCCCCTACCTTCCCTCACAACTAACCAAGGGCACAGTAAATTAACATAAAACATAAGGTTGCAACCTAACATAGCCTTAGCTTTGATGCCAGGTCTTAACCTGGCAGAGGATTTTACCCATCTGAATAATCAACCCCCACAACCTAAAGTATCCCAAGTCACTGTACAATTAAAATTAACAGGATTATGACCTAACCCAACTACACCTAACCTAACCTAACCTAGGATGCTGGGTCCTTTTCAGGCTGGGGAGAGGGGGTAAGACTTTGCCTTTCCTGGACACCCCTTGACATAACCTATGTTAGCAAGTCCTTACTTACCTAAGGCTTGGTGTCACTTTAAAAACATTTAAGAAACCCACCAGAGCTTGCATAAGTATCATGGGAATGTCAGAATAGATCGCTGTATTACACTATTCTGTATTTTACCCCACCCAAAACCCTGCTTTCCCCTTCTGGTCCCCCAGTATTATTGGATATAACAGGTTCCAGTATCTTTAAACTACTAATCTGTTGCCAAAATGAACATCAGAAATATTCAAAACATGCTAAAAAAAAGTTTAATCCGTTGAAATAATCCAAGCAACAAGAGCTACATGTCTGCACCAAAGAAACCATGATGAACAACTTTAGACAGTTTTTTCTTTAAATAATGCCTGAACAGGGTAGGAGGTGCAAACTGCAAGCAAGCACATCTGGGTCAGCACTGTCAAAAAACACATGATGATCATCTGCCCTCACATGCATAGTCCTCTGAGAACAAGCTCACAGTAGGGAGATAAATAGAAGCCAAAAAGATTTTGCAGTATCAAAGCCAGTTATCATGAACCCATTTGCCCCTCCCCCCCAAAAGAAAAACCAGTGACATCATTTGTGCTTCCCCCACCAGTCGCTGAACCTTTCCACTGCGAAGGAGACCAGCCAGCTCACCCCTTGCAAGGTGCCAAGGTTGCAAGATCTAACACTGAAGAAAACAAAACTGGTTATGCTTACACCAAGAACATAAAACTTCCACAAACCCACTCAAGTCCTAAACACTTTTATTGTCCATACTTGTTTTCCTCCATTGAAAAAACAAGTAAACCCCACCAGCCCCCCCACCCACACACGCAGTAGGCTAAACAGCTTCAACTTCCAGTCAGGCTCAACATGCAAACGCACATGCGCGCACACACACACACACACACAACACAAGCATCAATGGCTGAATAAAAGCACCAGCTTATAACAAGCATGTGGGGGGACTCTACCCACTCACCACTAAGTGACCACCTAATAACCATGTTTTAACAACCATTTCCATCTTGCTCTGAGGAATACTCCTTGAAAAAGGCTCTGGTTTGTATATCTGTTGGAGCACATGCATGTCAAATGGCATAAATTAAGTATACCTTAGTTTAACCAGACCACTGAGCTGATTAGCAGTTCTCATAGGGCTGGCCCGAAGAATTAGACTTATTTTACGTGGCCAAGAACCAATTGGTTACCTAGCAACGGGACCTACAGCTTATTGTGGAATCCGAACCACATTATACCGAGAAATTAATTTCTATCACCAGAAATAAATTCCTCTAATCCTTCACTGGCCGCCCGGAGAATCGAACACGGGCCTAGGAGAGTGCTAGGCGAGTACGATATCGACCCATCCAGTGAAGAACTATTTAAAGCCACAAATTAAAATTACGGTAATTCTAAGCTGGCTGTCCGCGGTGAGCTAGACTAAGGCAATTGACGTTTTTCTATGTTATTTTAATTGCTTTACAAGAATTTAAAGTAATATTTTGTCGGCCGGCTGTAACTAAGCCGTCATTGACCTTTGAAGACTACACGACTTGAATTGCCGGTAGATCTAAGCCGGCTGTCCGCGGTGGGCTAGGTTATGGCAGTCGACATTTTTCTATAGAACTTTACTTGCTGAACAAGAATTTAAAGTAATATTTTGTCGCTCGGCTGTAATTAAGCTGTAAATTACCTTAGAACTGTAGCCGACGGTAAGGTGGACCGGTTGGGAATCTGGGTCCTGGGTGGGTAAAAACACTTTCGAGAATAGCTCACGGTGAGGGGGACCCGTTGGGAATCCGGGGTTCTGGGTGGGGTAAATAACTTGGGAAAAGGTTTGGGCAACTTATTGTTGTATTTCCAGTTATTTATGTCACTTGGAACACGAAAAACAAGCGTAAAAATAAGTGGGAATAAATGGACAGCACGAGCCATTACAAAGGTACTTTTCACATATCACTACTACTGCTGATTCCAGGCCATGTCACGCATGCGCGGGTCTTACAGGGGAGCTTTCGGTTCAACCAATGCCTCCAATTGAGAGAGTAGTTGGTGGGTTTTTTGGCGGGTGGCTGTACCCAACCAATCACGTTGCAACGTTACCCCAACGTTACGTTTCACCCAGGTGGAGAATTTGGGGGATACATAAACTCAGTTACATGTATTCCTTTTGCTCAACTGTTTTATAACAGTTTCCTATACGTTGTAGCTTGTGCCTACAACCTTCTTCCAGCACTTTTCCCTTCACAAATATATTGACGTCTCTTCGCAACATGATTTTACCATAAATAACTTACAAAATTACTTTACATTTGTCGGCAGACACCTGAAGCATGTATATGGGGTAGGAGGAGAAGGGTCTTGCAGGACGTTTCGCTACCACTTTCTCTCAGTGACGTTAACAGAAACCTTTTTTTACATATTTTGTAAGCCCTGTGGTTGGCGCGCGCAGCCTGCCAGATTATTTTAAAAATGCGGATAAGGCGCGCAGCGCCGTTCCGCTACCCCAAAACTGAAAGCAGAAATACACTTTTAGCACCCCCCAACTTCATCCTTCCTACCCTGTTCCGGTGCAGTTCACCGGCACAGTTCACTCACCCTTCAACCCAGCACGATGGCGGACGTGACTCCCGGAACCTCCTGCTCTTCTGAGCCTGTAACCAAGGGGAATTTGCCACTTACCTGTGCGAATTGCTTCCTTAGTTACAAGGATTTCTCTTCTTATTACTCAGGGCATTATGAACGCCTTATAGAATTCTCGCAAGACCACGGCCTTTTGAGGAAACAAGCCTTTTGCCCTCACTGTGGCAAGGAGTGTAGGCTTGACCTGCAGAAGAAGGCGTTCAGGTTATTAGTTACACCTTACCTGTTGATTTTTACATCTAACTGCAATGCAGTTTTGAAAACTAAAGTGGGCTAAAATATTCCTTAAAGAGCTATACCATTCGTTGTGTACGTTCATTATATTTTCATTTTTTGAGGGTTGTAACGAGCAATTTGCTTTTTTCCCCTTACTTTCAGGTGCGACAGGTCGTATGCCCCACGCCAGAAGCAGAAGAGAAGGAGGTGCAATTACTACCTCTCATTGTTTAAGGGCACCTGGTTTTCTGGGTCCCTCATGGATGTTGAGACTGTCCTCTTCTTCACCTACATTTACGTTAGTGATTTCTTTAACTATAGGGTTGTGAGGACAGAACTAGGTTTAAGTGACGTAGCTATTAATGACTGGTCCAGCTACTGCAGGGAAGTAAGTTTTTTTGGTTTTATTTTTTTTAGTGGATGGTTTTGTGATCAACCTTTATTCACTTCCCTAACCGAATTTTTGGTTTCAGGTCATCGTAAATTGGTGTATCCGGCAGAAGAAGCAAATAGGTGGCCCCGGTACAACTGTTGAGATTGACGAAGCAAAGTTTGGTAAGCGCAAGTATAATGTAGGCAGGGTCATTGAAGGCCAGTGGGTTTTTGGTGGTGTCTGCAGGCAGACTCGAGAGTTTTTTGTGGTGCCAGTAGACGACAGAACTAGCGCGACTTTGCTTGCTGTCATCAAGGACTACATTGTACCGGGGACAACTATTGTATCTGATTGCTGGAGAGCTTATGACTGCCTGAAGGACGAAGGCTACGTACACTTAACCGTCAACCACTCCATGAACTTTGTGGACCCAGTAACTGGTGCTCATACAAACACTATTGAGAGGAGGTGGAGGGAACTTCGTGAGACGACGCCTAGGTACGGACGTAGGAGGTACAACTTCGTCGGGTATTTGGCAGTGGCATATTTTAAAATCCACTTCGATGACCCGAAGACGAGGCTCCACGCGTTAAAAAGCGGCGGCTGAGTTGTATCCTCCACCCCTTTAAGGTAAGGTTCCTAAACTACCTTCTTTATTATTAGGTAGTTAGGTCACCTGTGTTTTGGTGTTATTAGGTTTTAGTGCTTTTCACGTAGGAGCATTATTATTTTTTTGGTAACTGTCATTTACCGCCATGTTTCAACATAACAGCCCTACGTCACTTTACCAACTTGTACCTTTTGTGCAGTACCCCAACTTCCCCTTGCTGAACATATGGCTCCCTAGTGGTTACGTAACCCAAGATGGCGGATTTGTTTACGTTTACGTTTCTTCGCCCCGGTCACAAGCAACGGTTAGTGTGCAGTTGAGGTAGCCTGTGGCAGTTGACGTTTTTCAGTGTTGCTTTGCTTGCTTTGCATGAGTTTAGGGTAACATTTTGCCCGTCGGCTGCAGCTGAACTGTAATTTACCCTTGAGCTGTATGCGCCAGTGCAGGGGACCCATGTACCGGTGTGCAGTCTTCAAGCTTCAATTACGCTTTAGTTACAGCCGACCGACAAAATTTTACTTGAAATTCTTGTTCAGCAGGTCAAGTTCTGTAGAAAAACGTCAACTGCCATAGGCTACCTCACCGCGGACAGCGGGCTTAGAATTACCGAATTGCCTAACGCAGGGTAGGTCTAAGCCAGCATTCTGCGGCAAGCCCCCCACCCCTCCATAGCTAATACAGCAAAATTGTAACCAGTAAACACCCCTAAAAATACCAACATAACGTACCCTAGAGATGTTTACTGGTTACAATTTTGCCGTATTAGCTATGGAGGTGGGGGGGCGGGCTTGACGCGGAATGCCGGCTTAGACCTACCCTGCGTTAGGTAATTCGAGTCGTGTAGTCTTCAAAGGTCAATCACAGTTTAGTTACAACCGGGCAACAAAATATTACTTTAAATTCTTGTAAAGCAAGTAAAATAACATAGAAAAACGCCAATTGCCACAGTCTAGCTCACCGCGGACAGCCGGCTTAGAATTACCAAAATTACTAGAATGCATTCTTATACATTAGTATAGGCTATGGTGTTCGAAGTCAGGTAGGATCAGGGTCTCCAAGGGGAGGAAGGCCACCACTTATGTTAGGGCATTGCGACCTAGGTTGGTCACTGTAAATTAGGTTAGGATAGGATGTATCCATGTTAAAATAGGCTATAACTTTTCTGGCATATTTCTATGTTGGTACTATTACATGCTGGACCTGTGAAATATAATTTCCACAGGCTGTTTTTTTAGCAAATGAGTACTTTTAGAGTGGACCCAACCTTATATATACCATACAATTTGGGGGACCACAGCAGGAAAGGGTGCGGGAAAACAGAAAACGAGTGAAAAATAAGGTCATTAATCCCACTGATAGTTCTCATTCACATTAAGGTGAGTTCATGGAGTATTCCCAAACAAATATCATGTGCTAAGTTCATGAAATGGGACCCTAGGTTAAGTTGTTAATTGTGGTTGGTTAGAAATGGACATCAGAAACATTCAAAACCCACTTAAAACGTGAGGAAAATATATTTTCAAGTCCAAAATGCAATAGCCTAATGGTTTAAAGTAGCCTATGGGGTTACTCTATAAAGAGCTCTGCACGGAGATATCGTGTAGGCCTAGGCCTAGCCTATTAATAAAATTTTTTCACTGACCAACATTGCAACGGGTGTACAGTATATAATTCAGTATGGATGAGAAAATCTGAGATATTTATCGTCTTTGGTTTACGTTTAATGGGTTCACCCCCGACGATTTGTTTACGTTTAGTGCGTTCATCCTCGAGGAGCTGGTACTAAACACGGGGTCCCACGGAGCCTTCTGTAGAATTCCCCGGTAAAATTTGACCAATGCAGGTTATAGCTTTGCTCATGTGGCCTATTTCCATGTAAGTACTTTAATTTTTTGCCCTGATATTTAGCTATAAATCCATAAGCCTAATTTGCTGAACTGCTGGGGGGAAGGGGCGAGATGGGTCGCAAACCACACAAAAAATAATTGGCTTCCCAGTCATTCATGTACAATTCTAATCATCAACCAAATGGCGGGAAAATTTTTCTTCCCCGGCACACACAGCTGTTTTAACGTACAAATTTTTACCCTCAGAGGTATATTAAAAAGTAATCCACTTGTATAGTTTTACTAAACCGTATTACTAGTCAATTTAGGGTAATATCATATCTACTGTAGGTCGGGGAAAGCCTATGTTAGGCCTACAAGCGAAAATAACTTACCTGTCTAAATTACCATAGAATGTCACCTGGCAAGTTACACCAATATTACCAAGCAATCAATATGCTCTAGCATATATATGTCTCTACTACTGTCACTGTTATTAGGGCGCTATAAAATGTAAGAAATTTCCACTAACGAGCACCAAAAATATCAGAAATTTCCACTAACGTAACTCCATGTAACACTTCGCTGACACCGATGCCAAGTGCTGGAGTTGCCAATTTATCGTACCAAACGTGTCAAAAGTATCCTATTTGCATTGGGTTATCGTAGAGTTTACATCAGATAGTGTATTGAATTTCAAAGTGTAGTGGATTTCAACATTATAGAATATTTGTATTATTATCTATCTAAATTAAATATAAATACACTCGTATATATTTAATAGGATGCAACATTCGATAAGTTATTCGTAAAAAAAAAAATCGGTATGTCTTTGTTCACATTGTTCGGTCTTATGGCCCTCCACTGTGGCGGGCCCTTGTGTGCTTTCAAAATAAGGTGCATCTTATATTTTATAATTGTCTTTTAGTGTTTTTTCGTCAGTTAACTCCTGCAAAAAAAGTATACCTTAGTTTAACCAGACAGAATAGGAGTCTTTAATTCTTTTTTAAATTTGTTTTTTGCTTGTATGCTCTTCACTTTAGGCGGTATTTTGTTGTAGTGTCTTCGTGCACAGTGTATACAAATGATCTCTCGCCTGACTTACACATTGTTCTAGGTTCAAATAGCCTATATGCTTCACTTGCATGACTGATTACAACATTCATTTCAGTCTAAAGAAGCTTAAACAGTTTCTCAGATATTTTGGTTCATCATATTTAGTGCTTTAAAGACTGTTAGCAGTATTTTGTATTCTATTCTAGCTTTTACTTGGAGCCAATGTAGCTCAATTAGTGCTGGGATTATTCTATCAAGGGAACGTAGTCCTTTTATTAACCTGGCGGCTCTATTTTGTACTCCTTGCAATTTTCTTAGTAGGTAGTTAGGGAGCAGTCAAGCCTCGAAAGCATTTGGTTGCAAATTGCTGTTTTCAGAGTATCTTCGTTTAGGTATTTTCTAATAAATACAATGTTTCTAATATGATAGTTACAGGTTTTTGTAATATGCAATATATGGCTCTTCATCGATAATTTATTATCAATAAATACTCCTAAGGTCCTCACTGCTGCTACAGTATTTATTGTTGACGAACCAATAGTTATTCTTTTGAAGTGTTCATATTTTCGTCGTGCATTGCCAGATCCAAATAGCATACACTCAGTTTTGCCTTCATTAAGCTTCAATTTCCTCGCCGACATCCATTTTTTTATATCTTTCATTATTGCATCAATTTTATTAATGGCTTCTTCTACCGTTTTGACAGGAAAATAGAACTGAGTATCATCAGCATACAGTTTATACTTGACCTTGTGCCTGTTTAGAATTCTAGATAGTTCAGTTGTGTAAATGCCAAATAGCAGTGGACCTAGAACGCTGCCTTGGGGCAGCCTTTTGTTATGCCTTTCTTTTCTGATTTCACGTTTGATATAACCACTATAACCTTCCTGTTTTCTAAGTAGCTTTTGTACCTTTTGTGTACATCATCTTCGATGCCCACTGCTCTCAGGTCTTCAAGCAGTAAATTGTGGTCAATAGTGTCAAATGCTGCACTTAGGTCAAGCGTAACCAGGATGCCACATTTCCCATTAGCTATAATTTCTACCATATCACTTATAATTGCACACAATGTAGTCTCTGTTGAGTGGTTTTTTCTGTATGCTGACTGATCATCAGGTATAATGCTGAATTGTTTCAAGTGTTTCCAAGTTTGTTTGTGAACTTCCGTTTCTGTAACTTTTGATAAGTACGACAGGTTCGGTATTGGTCCATAGAAGCTTAGATTTTCTTTATCGCCTTTTCCTTTATAGGCCGGCTTCAAGCAAGCAAGCTTTTCACTATTTGGGAAGGATGCCTGTGCTAGACTCATGCTGACAATATCAAAATATAGCTCCCGCAACTAATCAAAGTTTTTTGCCTCTTTTATATCACTTATGGGAAACGGGTCATTTTCACAGTAGGTGTTTTTTTACTTTTCTCGTCGTTTTTTCAAAGTCATTCATGTTCAGTTCTTTAAACTTACTGAATTTGCTATTTCTCATTGCGATCACCGGGAGATCAGGAGGAACCTTCTTATCTAAACTATGACAGATTCTGTCAATCGGCCAGGTTTTTGCAGCCACTAGTTACATCAGGTAGAACTTTTTCTTTCTTGAGTCCCAATATTCTTTCTAAATTGTCGTGGATTTTAGGGGGATTTTTCTCTACACTAAACATTTTATTGTAATATATTTTCTTGGTTTTCATAATCAAGTCGTTGTACTGATTTCTAGCTGTTTTATATAGTCACCAGTTTTCACTACTTGATTCTTTCGATCTTTTCCATAGATCTATTTTTCTTTTCTTTTTCTTAGCTTCACGTAATTCACTGTTAAACCATCTAGCATTTTCTTTAACTATTATTTGCCTTGTTACTTCTGGACATTTATCGTTGTAGCTTGGCGCCAATATACTTTTGCTATAGAATGTAAAAGCTTTCATATACTTGATCGCCTGTCAAGATATTCCTCGAATGACACCTGCACTCCTGGTTTGTTTCTCTTATTTTCTTTATACTCTCAACAATAAATTCATCAGCTTTAAAGTTGGTTTTGTTTCTATAAGTGACAGTTTTTTTTTAGTGTATAGCCTTTCCAGATATTTATACTAAATGTAACTAGTTTATGTATTGGAGACATCACGCATTCAGACTTACAATGTCGTTGTTTTCGTTTTGTATCACTAGGTCAGTGATATGGTTCAATAATGATGTCGGTTTTTTCACATTTACGAGGTCGTGGCTTACAAGTAACTCTATAAGTTCTTTGACATATTTGTCATCGTTATCATCCAGATGTAAGCTGAAGTCACCACAAATCAGTATATTTTTGTTATCAGCTAACAAGTCGAGAAAGTCACTGAATTCATCAAGGAACGATCTCTTACTTGTGCCTGGTAGTTTATAAACTGCTATGATTTGTATGTGTTTGTTTATGTGTGTAATTTTAGCGTTGATGTATTCCAATATATTGAACACATATTGGTTCATTATAGATACTTTGTACACTTTTATGACAAAGCTTCCCACTCTACCGCTTTTTTCTCTCGGTACATGGTAAAAGCTGTGAGACCCTGGCGTCATTTCGTATATTTTAGAATAATCACTTACATTATTGCTTAGCCAAGTCTCCGTTACCGTGCATGTATCTAGATTGTGATCATTTATAATATTTCTAGTAGTGTTAGTTTTATTTCCTACGAATGTATGTTTATTAAATTGCATAGAAGATCATTAGTCAAAGCCATGGTCCGTATTTTTTAACCTTTGACACATATTCTTTATTTACTGTGCACTTATTACCATCATATGTCTTATGTTTAGTATCACTATGGCCCTTCTTTACACAATTTTTACACTTGAAGATGCTGCTAGCACATTCATTTGAGTTGTGATTTTCACCACATCCAGGGCAAGCTTGGTCATTACTACAATTTGTTGCGCTATGACCAAATTCCTGACATTTATAGCATTGATAGGGCATGTAAAAGTCGTATACTTTGCAACGGCTTTACGGTGTACACAATTTGTCACCTCTATCATAGATAGCCTTTCGTATTTGTGGTGTGCATTTGATGGTAGCCTATGGTGTTTATATTTGTCATCTTTGGCTATCATTTCCTCTACAATTTTCAGGTAGTCATTTTCAGAAATGAGGTTACCTGTCCATGGATTTTTCTTTACAGTGTTATCGACAATGTCATCTTCATCCTTCTGGACATAGACTACTTTTATTTTTGGTTTAAGTTTACCCTTCTCATTTACTGATATATTGCTGATTTCCTGAATCTCCATCTTTGCCTTTTCTAAGTTTTTCCTGTCTGGAAATCTTACAAATAAGTGTCCATCTCTTATTGTTTTAACTTGTGTCTGAGCCAGCGGGAACTGGATCCCACGTATCGCAGA
>NC_089765.1:37404409-37406909 GCF_040412425.1 Macrobrachium rosenbergii
AAATGACACCAGGTCAGTGAGGAGCTAATGGTCTTGTGTTAAAAGTGTTCCCTAATATTTAATATTTTTTTCCATCTGCCTATACCACAGCCTGTTCTTGAAAAAGATTTCAGGAAGATCGTTCAAAAAGAAAGACTCAAACTCCATTTCCAAAGCATTCAGTCACCTCTCTTCTTCCAGCGGGAACTGGATTCCATCATATCACTGACCACACTGCGAACAAATGGACAAGTAAACGACCAATGTTTAAGGTCCACAGGCAGAGTACGCTTCTCCTGTGTCGTTTACTTGTTCACGTGTTCACATTGCGGTCTGCGATACAGTACCAGTTCCCGCCGGCTCAGACACAGAATTTTGGAACACAGAGGTCTTTCTATTAGAACTAGGTTTCCTCTTTCCAAACCACCCTTTTCTGCCATTAGGGAACACTGTTTAGCACAAGACCATCCTATCACTGACCTGGATTTTCACCATTCCACTGTCTTTTTGTTCAAACAGACTGGACCTTTTGATTTCAGAGTCGCTGTTTATTAAAAGATGAAACTGAAATTGAACAACAACTCGTCTGGTATTCAACTAGCTATCGTGTAATTTCATAGTAGGTACACAATTGATGTCGTTAAATATTTTAGTTTGTGATTGGTAATTTGTTTACATTTCACCTATTTTTATATTTTTGTTTGTGTTCGTTTTTAATTTTTCGTGTTTTTTTGCGTCTCGCCCTTTTAGCTTGTAATTACTGTTCGTTTTATATATTTGGTTAGTATTTTTTTTTCTGAAGATTTATCATGACAATTTATTTGATTGTAATTTCATTGATTCTAATTTACGTAAAGTTATCAGCCTGATGATGAGGTTTTATATGAGGTTTTATACTCTGAGAAAGGTTGTGTAATAAAGAATGTTCTTCCTGTTCTTGACAATATTATTTTAATCAAGTTTATTTTATATATATATATATATATATATATAATGTATATATATATATAATATATATATATATATATATATATATATATATATATATATATGGAGAACCCGGAATTGTATATATATTTATATGTGTAATATCAGTTCAGCCATATCAGTTCAGCAGGTGTCTCCTCCTAATCAGACTCTTATCAATAAAGTGAGATTAATAACAGATAGTTTATATTGGTTCAACTCTTATCAGTCATACAGCTGTTGATGAGTCATGCAGTGGGTCTCTCTTATATCATTTCGGAGCCTTGGCACCTTTTACCCTACTACGTAATTTTTTTTATATATTCATGTTATTTTCTTTAGCAAAAATATAAAAATAATAATAATAATAATAATAATAATAATAATAATAATAATAATAATAGTAATTGAGGACGCCAAATGACACCCTTTCTTGAGGACGCCAAATGTTCAGGACGCCAAATGGCACCTTTTACCCTACTACATAATTTTTTTTATATATGCATGTTATTTTCTTCAGCAAAAATATAAAAAAAATAAATAATAATAATAATAGTAATAATAACTGAGGACGCCAAATGACATCCTTTCTTGAGGACAACAAATGTTCAGGACGCCAGGACGCCAAATGGCACCTTTTACCCTACTTACTACATAATTCTTTTATATATACATGTTATTTTCTTCAGCAAAAATAATAATAATAATAATAATAATAATAATAATAATAATAATAATAATAATAATAATAATAATAATAATAATAATGAGGACGCCAAATGATACCTTTTCTTGAGGACGCTAAATGTTCAGGACGCCAGGACACCAAATGGCACCTTTTACCCTAATAATGTCGAATGTAATATAGTTAAATTCGGGTGGAAAGTGATCAAGGCGCAAATGAATGTTTACGAAAGTAATCACTAGAGTTTCTTGAATTACTGGAATTAATTAATGAATTACGAAACCGGAACTTACCCTTAGTTCATTAACCTCGCACAATCAGAAATGATTACATAAACGTTACAGCCAAGCGACCAATCAGATCTGCGAATTTTTCTCTGGGTTAACGGTTAATGAGAGCTAATATCTGCAGTTGTTTTGCTCTGCATTGTTAGTTTGGCTTATGCATTATTGGTATTCCAAACAGACCCTTAACACGCGTACACAAGCCATCCATTAAGTCTGAATTTTGAACGCTGTTAGGGGATGTGATTAGAGTACCCGATGTTTCCGGTTGGATTGTCTGATCAAGGTAAAAGCAACGTATAGCATGAAGAAATCATGGCATGCGTCCAGATTTAGAAGTGAAAAGGAAAATATGTATTATTAATGTTATTATGGGTCCTAGGCAGGCTTAGTTTTGTCACAGTTTATCGAGCAGTAGCGTGGAGAGAACTGATTTTAATAAATAAAAAAATACTGTTAGTCTCTAACCGATAAGTCTGTGGCGATATGTATACAAGTAGGCATAATGATATGTTTAATGCTAAAGCCGGTCGATGAATAGGCAGAGTGATGAAGTAAGTTTTTGGACCAAGAAAATACAGACGTG
>NC_089765.1:37411909-37414409 GCF_040412425.1 Macrobrachium rosenbergii
GACTCTCGCGTTGCATTTTTAATTCACATTTTTTAAGATTTTCTCTATCTTCTCTCTTCACTTGGCGCATATTTTTCCCTTCACTCTACCAAGGCGATGAAAGATGAAGAAAAATGAGATGAACCTGTTTTGGCACTGGATTTATATTAGACATTCCTGTTGAGCTTGCTTTTATTTCTCCTATATTCATCTGTACTGACGAAAGTGTTCTCTTTTAGATGAAGGACTACGTTGCATCACTCACAGTTAGGGTCGGCCTTCATCAATGAGTTGTTGTTCTTGTTGCTGTTGTTGTTCCTGTTGCTTTTGTTGCTGTTGTTAGATCAGGCCAGTCATGTACTGGCACGGGCTCTTCTCTCTTGGAGGAGCCTATAAAATATCGAAGTGTTATATTTTAGTATTCGCTTTTATTTAGATTTTCATCCTGTCTTCATCTCCTTTTTCCAGTGATATAATTTAATGTAATATAATATAATATGACCCTGTCATGAAGTGACGATGGCAAAATTGTTTGCCCGTTGCTTGCAGACAAGAACAAAATTAATTAAGAATTTAAACTATTAATTACTGGTGCGCGCTCGGTCTGCCGACGGATGACCGTTGCATTACGCCACACGGAAGGGTCGCCTAATATCTAAACTTTCCCAATCTCAATATTCATTAGATCATAATTATTAGCGGTCCAAGCAAGTTTGGATGGATCTCTAATGTTTTCGATAGGATTTTTTTTATATATATATTTATATGATTTTTTACGCTATAAAGTAAATTTTTCCGTATAAAAGGGAAAAATGAGTATCCAACACTCATGACATTTGGCATAATGGTGAAGAACTGAAAGCCCTTTAGAGTGATGTACTCGTGGCACCAGAAAATGGCCCCTCCTGACCTTCATCTTGGATTTTATGTTGGTCAAATAACCATATCACTCAGGTGAGTGCCCTAGCTAGGCCAACAGGCTTAATTTTATTCTTAGGAATTTTGGCTGGTAACATGATCTGTCGGCCACTCTCTCGGGAACTCTGACTGAATCAGTTCGATATTTAGCTGGAATGGTTTCCTCACCTGATTCTCCTACAGCCTCATTTGGAATTTCAGTATGATTGCATTTTAGGTCAAAGCTAACCAACTGAGTTTTAAAAACTCGAAAGTTGCCATTTATTTAAATTTAACATTGAAAAAGGTGCAGACATGTTTCCGGGGATGCCGAATTGAGCAAGACCAATTTCGAATTGGCCATGCGACCCCTTAACGTGCCTTTAGTACTCCAGACTGAAATGTGAATGTGATATGGCTTAGTGATGCAGATCTCAGAAACTCGTGCGCTAAGAGCCTTGAGATTTGCAGGACAGCAAGTGACAGAATTAGGACTCATGCAAAACCCTATGCAAGGCTTTCGGTAATAATTCTGCTTCCAGTTACCATGGATTTTCGTTCTTAAGATTCAATGTCGATATATCAGAAACAGCGAGTCTAATAACCGTCATACCCCGAACACGGTGGCCGCTAATAAAGTCACGGTAAAAAAAGTAACAGAAAAAAGTCACAATTTTGGCTATGAAAAAAGTCACAATTTTGGCTAGGAAAAAAGTCACATTAATTTATGGTGGCAATTAAAACAATTAAAGTAATAAAACAGAAAATATTTGGGATCTTTCCTACATAGTGACCACCAAGGGTTTTCGGGGGTCGTTATCTAGGACTAATGCTTCTTGGGCTCATTATCTTTATGATATTTACAGTCTATAGTTTATGTTTTGAAGGTCATCCCCAACGGGCTTGTACTAAACACGCCGCAAAGGTGGATACATACCGGGTTAAAACCCTCGGGGATCACTAGCTACGAAAGATTAATGTGACTTTTTTCCTGTGACTTTTTACCTCTGACTTTTTTTACCGGGATTTCGAGCCATGTTTGCTTTGTCCTTGGTGTTGTCTCTTGCAAAAAAAAAAAATCATTAAACTGCTGAGCACTTAAAAAGACTATGATTTCATTATGTAAATAAGGGAGGAGGTTGGGTGATATACAGATAATAATAGAAAAGTAAATTTAAAAAATGTGAACGTACATCAACAGCTACAGAAAATATTAAGCAGAAAAATAAATGACAATGCAGCGAACAAGTTTTTAGATGGAGCTTGCATTTTCAAATCTGCGACACCAATCTCAAATTGCATGAAGTGAAAAGTTGTTGGTAACAAAGAGACACCTTTAATGGATAAAATAGATATTTAATTGGATAGAGCTGCATTATTCAATTCACGCTCTGGCCTCGGACTTTGTTTAATTCAAATCGCTAATTTTCATTTCTAACGTGAAAGTGGGCGTATAATGTATACTTTCAAGGTTACGGAAAACACTCATCACTAATTAGTGCCCTGTGTAGAAGTCGGGAATTCTGCCATCCTCTGTATTTCCCAAATTGCCCAACATTTTTAGTTTTCTGTAAAAGAAAATTATTGAGAGGTTATTTGTCAGTCCGTCTGCACTTTTCCTGTC
>NC_089765.1:37419409-37436909 GCF_040412425.1 Macrobrachium rosenbergii
TATTCTTCATAGCCTTCATTAGTATTATTATTGCCAAAGATACTGACGTTTTCTATAATAATAATAATAATAATAATAATAATAATAATAATAATAATAATAATAATAATAATAATAATAATAATAATAATAATAATAAACGTATGAGTGCCTATCTGGAAATAATAATAAAAATCCACTCACTATCAGGTATTGCAGATCATTCTAACGTCGTTTTGGTGCCAAGCATAAATAAAGAAAAATAGAAAGCAGACACGAATAATTAAACGCTGTAAATTTTGTTACACGTCATGAAAAATGATTTAGCTCCCGCGATAAATATAGACTAATTAATAAAGTTGCTTTGGGTGGGAACTTTTCATCAGAATTTAATAACGACATTACCAAACAACATTCCAGCGGGGAGAGAGAGAGAGAGAGAGAGAGAGAGAGAGAGAGAGAGAGAGAGAGAGAGAGAGAGAGAGATGCCGGGTTTCTGGAATGCCTCTGTACTTATTAAAAAGTTAAGTGTACTTATTAAGTATGGATAAAATTTTATTCAAAAAATTTACAAAACAGTTTTATTTCAATTAAAAAAACTTATCTGAGAACTCAGTACCCTCAAAAATTTGCTTATGGAAATTCCTACCCAATCTAAAACTTTAACTCCCATTACAAGCTCAAGACTTATTGAATTTGGTACTAAATGTCTAACACCCGAAATCTAGGTAAAGAGCAAATTTGAAACCAGATCTAAGATACTGAAGTGGTATATATGCAATCTGAATCGAGCACTATAATAGAAGATGAGTTAGATCTTAATATTCATAATGTCGTTCAAATGTTTTCTGAGTTGTAAAGGAGAGTCAACTCTGCTGTGATGATTTACATAAACAATCTTATACTGTCATCAAAGGTTCATTTCCGAGGAATTTTAAAACATACTTCAAAAATGTAACGTTGGCTGAAAAGCTCAGAATCGGTCATTACAATTTGCTTCATTGTTAGACATAGGCTGGGCCTTGCTCGTAATGCTATCCGTCGTTCAGAGAATCTCTAATGTATAATTATACCATCATCAATCGTAAAACGAAGATAATGAGAAAGTAATATCTGACCATCGCTAAATTCTCAATTAAAAAATAATCCGTTTCTGGAAATCAGTGTTGCGATCAGTTATCATTTAGACCATACCACTTTAATCTTAAATTTCTGTTGACTGACTCTAATCAGTATGAGTGACTTTTTTCTGGATACAGAATCCGAGCAGAGTCTTAGAACGTCTGTCCTATAGAAAGCCTGACTCAGAGAGATTTTGGAAATTTTCGTAGTCTTTGCTCTTCTCTTGCCTTCTAAAGGAAACTTCCTTTACAGTAGCATCTTTGCAAGTTTAAGTTCTATTCTTTACTTCCTTGTAAAGTTTCAGGATCTTGTCCTTGAGAGAAACAGAGAAAAAGCAATTATTCACTGAGAGGGAGGATTGTATACGTCGTGAAAAGGTGCAAATATGTTTACCTGTCCTCCTGAGGTATTAAAACAGATTGGCTTTTAATTTGATTTTTAAGCACCATTGATTTTCACTCTTGCTATTGGTCTCTCTCTCTCTCTCTCTCTCTCTCTCTCTCTCTCTCTCTCTCTCTCTCTCACTGAAGAGTTAATTTACTTCTCAGAATCCATAGTTTTGAAGAGGGAACTTGTAGTCAACGAACAACTTCAAGAATGAATTTGTTGACGTTTTGCTCTAAGCCTTCAAGTTCTACCCCCTCCACTCACTCACTCTCTCTCTCTCTCTCTCTCTCTCTCTCTCTCTCTCTATCGATTTTAAGCATAGACATGGAGCGAATGAAAAACACGACCTTAAGGCCAATTCTGCCGTCATTATTATTATTATTATTATTATTATTATTATTATTATTATTATTATTATTATTATTACTGTTGTTGTTGTTGTTGTTGTTGTACATAGTCCTTAGTAATACAAATATCAATATATGATGAAATCTTGTAGAAGGAAGTTTCAGGAATTTTACCAGTCGATCTCTTTAGAAGAACGTGCAGTCTAAAACTGGGTCATAGAAAATACTGAGCAACATCTGACACATTTCGCAGAAGTTTTGAAAGGCGTCCTTGTGAATCTAGTAAACTGTTGAAAATTAAAATCCATTTACTCAGATTCTTTCACCAACAAAGTTGCTGATTATCGACTAAAATTAATTTTAACTCTGTGTCTATTGCTTCCCTTGCTTTGATTGCCTCTGCGCTTTTCACACTGAGATTGGTAGAACAAATAATGACAAGAACGGGCAGCTGTAGAAACTCAAACGCTGCAATTTAATCTCGTTAACTATGCTATAACAACCGTTATTGCCAGTTGAAGAAAACAGTAATTATGGAATTCGGGAATGATTTGAAGAAAATAGACTCCTTTTTTTATTTTTTCAAACTACCGTTGACACTTCTCCCCAATATTTTTGAATATCTCTTTAGTAAGACTGAAGAATTTAACGAATCAGGTATTTAATACACACACACACACACACACACACATATATATATATATATATATATATATATATATATATATATATATATATATATATATATATATACAGTATACATATATATATTTTATTTATTTATTTATCTTATATATATATATATATATATATATATATATATATATATATATATATATATATATATTTATATATGTAATATACATAATATATCTGTCTATCTATCTATCTATCTATATATCTATCTATCTATCTATCTATATATATATATATAATATATATATATATATATATATATATATATATATATATATATGTATTCCGAAACGCCCTAAAATATACCCACACAAACACGCACACACAGTTATATATATAAATATGTGTGTGTGTGTGTTTCAGGACATTTCGTAATATCTGACTGAATTTTAATTCTGGCAATACTCGATCGTGTTCATCACTGTTGATGACTGAGGACACAATATTTAGATTGCCATCAGGGATTAAATAAATTCGTAGCTATCTTGGGTGACAAAAGATTGGAACATGATTTTCAAAACCCATAAGCCCGCTTTATTTGGACAGTTAACAGGTGTAATTAAAATGCGCTTCGGTGATCGCTTTATTTAAGTTATACTTCAATTAGCTCCCGTCATATTTTATCACCACGAGCAGTTCGAGTAATGAACATTGCTATCTAAACCAATAATATAAAATACAGGACTATTATATGTAATATAGGCCTACGCCTTTTCATTTTCTAATACATATAGGAGTGAGTCATACAGTTTTCCTAATAGAAATATAGGCCTACGAGATTACGTATATCTGATAGACTATCTAATATATTCTGTCTAGTGGATAAATAAGCCTTCTCCTTCTCTTTCCTAGCAGAATTATAAGCCTATACCGACTCTCCTTCCTATCTTGCAGAAATATAGGCCTTTACCTTTCTTTCTGTTCATTTTCTAAATCGACCTATGTCTATATTTACAGACAGGCCGATTTAGGTGGGGTGGGTTCCAGTGGGTCAGGATCTCCGTTCCTCTACTCCAACCCCTCTAGAATATCACTGCTGTAGATGTAGTCATTTTCTAGGAAAGGCAGAAAAACTGAAGTACTCACCAAAATCCGTCCAAAATAAAGTGATAGGCAGGAGCTTACATGTAAGAGCCAAGGGTCATGTCGCACCCCACCAAGCTATCTGGAGCTGCAGCCGGAAATTTTTCAAAGTTACTCAGTGAAAACGTAAACGTATTAAACCAGTTATTGGTTCGTGAAATACTAAGGAGGGAGAGCTTAGGATTTAGCATCTGGAGAATAAGAAAGAAAATCGTCGAAGTACAGAAAGAGACGACGTTTCAACGAAAATCTAGATAACTTTACTTGATCAAGAAAAAGAATCCCACATTATGCGCACTTAGGCGAAAATGAAATTTACGATCTAAAATCAAAAGTGGCTTTCAGGCTCTAATCTGTGACATTGCACCTGACAGCTGACTAATTGAATTTGGATGTAGTAAAAGCCACTTCTGTTGTGTAGAATTACTCAAATAATTTTCATTAGATGTACAGACAAGTTCAGCGTAGGTAAAAAATAATGGCCCAAATTTTACCAGATACACGATGGGTATCAAGTAGTTGTATGGTTCATGTAGGAGTACTTGAATCTTACGTTGAAAGATGGAATCGAATCTTTGAAAAAATTATGGGCTCTCATGACTGCAGATGTAGAAAGATTACAGCTGACAAACACTAAAAATTTGGATTTTGCTCTTTGCTGCACCTCTGGCACGATATGTTGTTTGTGACGAAAGCTTCTACAATTACATTACAGTCCTACAAAACATTTCACTTTTTTCTCAATTTATGTAAAGCCACGTAAAACGTTTGAAAACACGCTTTTGAACAAAACTCATTTTTGAGTCTATAATAGTGCCAAGTACTGCAAATCTTCGTTTATTGGTATTCCGGAAGAATTTGAACAGGAAAGTGTACACACACACATGTATATATATATATATATATATATATATATATATATATATATATATATATATATATATATATATATATATATATATATATGTATATATATATATATATATATATATATATATATATATATATATATATATATATATATATATATATATATATATATTTTGAGGAAGCAACGGAGGCAGAGAAAATCAGAAAATAAAGAGCGGTTTCGAATGAATTTTTGCAAAACATTCTTGAAGAGCCAATTTAGTTGACACATTGCATTGTTTCACTAATCTAACTTTTTCCATATCGTGATTGCTTGCCGTTATCTGATGTGTATAATGGCAACCAAGTTTCCTTTAAATTTCATGGAAACTCAAATAACAAACCTTAAGAAATAGTTTAGTTTCATGTCTAAAAAAAAGATTCTTTAATCAGTGATGAGGAATAAATTTTATCTGATTTACTCTGTTTGTGGGAGTCAATAAAAAAAATTACATATCGTCAAAATATGGCGTTATCTAAACATCATTCGATAAAGCGAGTTCACAATTACTTATTAGTCAAGCATTTAATGGTATAGCAATAATGTCAGGTGGTATAGATGTGATTAAGGCCTCAAAAAAGAAATTAAGCCTATTGTACTGTAAACCTATTGACTTTACCTGTTGAATTTATCAGTAGCAGCCTCACGCAAAGTCAAGAAGCAAGGAATGTACAGAGGTGATAAATAAAGTCATATGTTGTAAAATGTCTACGCATAAATGAAAGAAAATAGACATGTAAAGGCAATGAAAAACTTTTGTTTGATAATACAGTAAATGGTGTCACTAGTATTTCATCATTTTGGCAAAATGGTCTACCTTCACAAAACTCTCTTTCAGTAGACGTTAGAAGATGGAGTGACTTTTGGAAAACAAATAAAAGAAGAGAACAACTTTACCGATGATTTTCACCTAAATGGCAGTGCCCGCCTTTGCGTTGGTGCTACGTTGACCAGTGATGATTAAGAAAGTCCATTTGCTGCATTCAGAAGAACAAAATCTGACCTGCCTTCCAGCATGGATGAAGAAAGACAGGTCTCGTGCAAATGATTTTCCATCAGTGACTGATGCAAACAAATAAGCAGGAAAGTTGCAGAACGTTTAAAAGGCAGCATTTTGTTGAGAACTATCCCATAATTTCAGTCATTACAAGAGTGCAGTCCTTGATATGACATGGTCTTTTCCTAAGAGAAGTATTTGATAGATCATGAGGAATATAAAGTAAAGTTCAAAGTACTTCAAAACATAGAAGCAACTCTCTAATATTTACATGGAGAAATAAATTTTGAAATAGGACGTATTTCTCTTACTAAGGTCAAAATTATGTTTGGCTTTTGAATACTCGGGAACTGTTCAAGTAAATGTTTCATTTATAAATTACCATCACTGCTTGTTCAGTTAACATTTTTGGTAAAATTTTACCTTGCTTTTTGTCACTGGGAGGATATCTACTTTTTCGCACAGAATGGGAAACACGAGTGACGCATTATCACTATTCAAATTTTCATAACCTTACTTTGTAAAAGAATTATAACTTCTGTTGAAAAATGGTTTCCTGGCTATCACAATTCAGCAAAAAATAATAAATAAGTAAATAAATAAAAATAAAAGAAAAGCTCCTGGGTGTATTTGAGAACATCTGAAACAGTTTGGCATCTGTGAGGCTCAGACAGCCAGTGGATCTCGGCTCAGACCCAACAGGGAACCCTCTCCCTTATCTCTGAGATCCTGTAACAATAAAATCCGAGTGGGTCTTGTTTGTCCTCCCCCCTGCAAACCAGTTTGTCCGCCCCGGGTGGGGGCGGCGTAGGTAGACGAACAGGAGGGTAGGGGAGACATCCACCCTTTTCTTGCAGACCTGTTCGTCCGGCCCAGGTGGGGGCTGGGTAGGTAAGGGATGGGGAGTGTAGGGGAGACAGCAGCGTCGAGTTCCAGCGCGCGTAGCACGCGCAGACAAGCTCGTAGGTATAAATTTCTCTGGTTTTTTCGTAGCAGAAAATAGTCGTGCATCTTTTCGCTCCATTTTCATAACAAATAAACAGGCCTCAACCAATATAATTCAGTTAACCTTGGCCATTGTGTCTCAGCTGAAGTTTGCTTTTAATGGTCTTCAGTGAGTTTGTTTTTGAAGATTTGTTTAATTATCTCCGTGATGTGACTTCTTACGAAAATTATTGTCACTTGTTTGAGATGTAGATTGCTGGTGAAATACTAGTGCACATTTTACCCCCGATGGAATTCCTTAGTTTTTAGCATTATTTCCCATTCTCTCTCTCTCTCTCTCTCTCTCTCTCTCTCTCTCTCTCTCTCTCTCTCTCTCTCTCTCTCTTGTGTATAGAAAATACACCATAACGTACCGTTACTGGATGGCTGAAGAGCTTGATCAAACAAATCGTACATCTTTTACAAGGCAGACAGACAGAGAAAGGTGAGCATAAATCTAGCCTGACTCATTCAGAAGACGAAGGAAACGACAGGGAAAAGCGAACAGAGGAGAGACGCCTCTTGAATTAGTAGTGCCGTCAACATCCTAAGGGCATACGAAACATTTATCAAGTGTCAAATGGGTCCCTGGAACACTTCTCAAGAATATTTCCTTTTTACCTATATTTCAATAGATAATAATAATAATAATAATAATAATAATAATAATAATAATAATAATAATAATAAACACCGCTGGTCTTTTGATCATAGGGGCTAAGTAAAGTTGCATCTGGTCAGTCCTTGGAGCGATCACCGCTTTAGAACTACCCCTTACCTTTACCCTAGATGTTGCTCTATCCATTAATTGGCGTCTTTTCATCTTCATCAGTTATTTCTCATTTTTTTTTTTTATTTACTTGTGTATCTTTTCATCTCATTTGTTCATTCTACCGCCAATACCTAGGCCTAGGTGGACCAGGAGGACCAGCACGTACAGTACACGGCTGTACTAATATTGCTCAGAAGGCAATCGGGACAGTGTCTTGGACAGGCTTGCGATTTCTTGCCTGTGTTTCTTTTTTACCAAAGTCCTTTCAGTGCAAATCTATTTATTCGAAAACGCAGTCCCTATGGAAAACCTAAATTAATCATGTGGTAAATTTTGTAACCATGAGGAAAACATGATATAGCAACGAACGATTATCGGGGTAACTCGTGAAAATTACTCAAGATGTGATAAACAGTCAATATGAACGGAGGTGGCGGGGGCGATTTTGTCTTGCAGGGGCTGGGAGGGGGAGGGAGAAGGTTGCCGTGCAGAGACATCCTAAGCGGAGAGGCCAAGTTTAGAGCCCGTTTACCGAGAAAATAACTTTGTAATTAATTTAATGAATATTAAGGCCACCTGTGATAGCATCCTGGAAACGGGGAAATGATTAGATGGAGGCATAGTCAGGGCGAGGAACAGAAGAGAGAAGAGAGGGCAATAACAGGGGGAAAACGAGAAATGGAAAATGGTGGGAGAGTAAACAGGAAAAAAAAGAAAAGTAAGGAGGACATTTTGATAGTAAAGAGGACGAAGAAAATTACGAGAGGACAGTGACGAAGAAAACTAAATAAGAAAAATGGAGATGCAAGGAAAATACAGAAAAAAGGGAAGATGATTTAATAAATTCATAACTGGTTGATGAAAATGAAAAATTAAAGAGAACGGATTTTGTCGTAGGAAAAGAGGGTGAAATAAAAAGAAGACAAGGGGTTCAAAAGCATATCAGAATGAATTCATTCGTTCAGAAGCCAAAAATTATCATAAGTTTGCGCAAAACAGAATGCCCAGCCAAGAGAGACATAGAAAATATATATCAAAATAAAACGTAAATGAAAGTCAACACATCAGCAGGCCCAAGAAAAAATAGCGCCTTATACCGTCTAAGTTTTAAGGAAGATGAATAAGTTATATCTAATATTTATAAGGCACTTTTTTCTTGGACCAGTGCAACTCTGTTCCCTGGACAGTCAGTTAGACCTATTGTCTTTTAAGAGCCACGACAAAATTAAATGTATTTTTCTTTGGCAGAGGAAATATGGTAGCAAGGTTTTTATTGATAAATTTAAAAATCCAAGGTTCTCTCGTTATTACATAGAAACAGGCCATCGAATATTACAAAAGTCGCTTCACGTTTCAGCAAGTGAAACCAAGCGATTTATAATCAGAATTCATTTTTCCGAACAAAAGGGAGAGAGAGAGAGAGAGAGAGAGAGAGAGAGAGAGAGAGAGAGAGAGAGGTGGGGGTGGGGGGAGATCGTGATTCTTTAGTTACGGCGATGATGGGCTGCCACAAGGAAGTCCATTAAGGTTACGATAATATGGAGATGATGACGATGACGAAGACGACGATCATGACGATCTGAGTATCAGGACGAGTCCTAAATGAGATTCCTGTCGACTCGATCAGAAGAAACCCGAGGGTTTCCTTCACACAAGGAAAACGCCATCAAGGAGACTATTACTATGTAAATATCCATATCCAATATGGCGACGTCGGCCTCCCAAAAACTGAGGCTAGGATACGGAATCAGCGGGGTGCTTACTCATTTCGTCCATTCATTGCTCACTCTCTCTCGCTTTCTCTCTCTCATGCACTGACTTTCGTTGTTTTACTTGAAAAAGCATTACTCTTCTTCCCGCTTTGCACACGGCAGATTAGAACGCTTCCCTTAACCATGAATGTTGTAGCTGTACTATTCACTGAATGATTAACACGAAAAATGGGATATACATCACTTGAAAGTGGTTTGCATATCAATGATCCTTGGATCTCATTGCAAAAGGTCATCTAAGCTGTTAAAACTGCACGAAAAATACATAGGCCAAACTACCTGTAGGCCTGTCGTCACCTAGATATGAATAACAGACGTGTGGAACACTAGTCTTAGTCTCTTGAATTACAATTCTTTTATTGTTGTGGAGGATAGAATACCGGTTTGCCTTCATAATTATCAGTTATTAAGATGCATCTCCTGGCTTCCAATATCGTTTTATTAACATCTCACAACACTCATTAACATCCACAGCTGTCCAGGCGTGTGAGGCGTTGCCATACTACCCAGCCTAGTCTCGACTCTCATTACCCTAGCTGCCGAGTCGCCGAGATGCACAGCACAACCAGTCAATCCTGACAATGTTCCTCATCATCGTCTGGTTTTCCATCGTCATTAATTTATTACCAGAAGGAAAAAAGGACCGGATAATTAAGCGGACTGACGTTAACAACAGTGATTAACGCGATCATTAAACCCTTATTAACCGAGCTTTAATCATACTCGCCTCTTTCCCTTAATCGTTATTCCCCCCTCGGAATCGACGCAGCTTTCGACCCTCGGTTCATTTTAAATATGATGACTTTTTAACAGCCAATTAAGATTTCATGGAAATTTGATATACGGCCCGCGAAAAGCGCCATGAATAATAAAAGCACAGTATTATGTTCGCATTCGGCAACCCACAATAAAAATTTGAATTCTGGGTAATATTTGTCAATCAGGGAGTGGCGCTGGTGACCATTATTCTCTACCATCATTTTCGTCTTTGTTTATGTTTTATACATTTCTTCAGATTGCAATAACTGACTTTAGATCTTTTTTATTTCAATAAAAAAAATTACATGAGTTTTCTATGTTCAGTATTCCAAATTTATTGTTGTGATTTATCTTACGTGAATCTTAAGAGGCAACCCACGGTTACCCTTCCCCTCTAATCCGGGCCCTGAAAGTAGTTTCACGTAAAAAAAAACACACATTTATCTCTGTAAAAAAAAAAAAAGTATTCTGCATGAAGAGTTCAACAGTCGTCCTTCATGGTTGCATTATCTATGCATGGTATTAGATTAAACTGCCCTGTGCCAGTACGGGCTCTTGCTCTTAGCGCAGCCCATGAATATAACTTTTTCTTTTTTTTTTTTACTTATTATCCGGAAGCCGCCGGTTATTCGTTCTGCGTTGTTGTTAATCGAATTAGTGTCCACTTGGCAGGGATGGAGAGTTGGGCTTATTCTGGGGAAGCTAACTTGGAAGGGTAAGCACAATGTACCGATGGTGCTTTACTTTACAAGTAATATTTTGCTTTGAGAAACATGTACCTATCGTCTAAACACATTTTCTTGAGCCAGTTTCGGTTTCATTTGCACTTAGTTGTATGTCGTCTGTTGTAGAAACTCACACTAGCGCCATTGATGAACGCGTATCCAAACATCATTGTATAGAAACAAAACAACATAGATTACTACAGAGAAAGTACGAGTACATTTGCCAATAATTTGAAAACTTGGTCCTAGTCCACTCATTTTTTATTCTAAAAGCATTTATGAACCTTTAGAAGTAGTATGTTAAGTTCTATGCCCTAATTCTCCATTTTTTCATTAGGTAATGATTTCTGCTGAAAAAAAAGTGGACAAAACGTACCCAACGGACAAAGGATGTATTCAGTAAACAAAATGTACCCAGTAAACATAATGTACCCAATACACAAAATATGACCATGGTATAAAGTACCCAATAATATATATATATATATATATATATATATATATATATATATATATATATATGTATATATATATATATATATATATATATATATATATATATATATATATATATATATATAATACGCACACACACACATACATATATATATATATATATATATATATATATATATATATATATATATATATATATACGAGTATATATATATATATATATATATAATATATCTTCAGTAGGCGGACTATACCAACTACACCAAAAAGGTACATTTTGACCTGGTATATATTGTCTATTTGGTACATTTTGCATATTAAACATTTTTGCTACTTGATTAAATTTCTTCATTGAGTAAATTAGGTAAATTTTGAACCTTGGGCACATTTTGTCTAACAGGTACATTTTATTAACTGATTGCTGTTTACTGGGTACATTCTGTTCATTGGGTCTGTCTTGTCTATTTGGTATGTATAGTTCACTGAGTAAATTTAGTCCATCGGACAAGTTTTCTTCGTTACGTTCAAAATTGTTTGTTGGGCACATTTAGTCCGTTGCGTTTCTCGGCAGGACCATTGCATGAAAAAGTAAAAGAATTCTTAACACTGCCTCTGTTTTTCTTATCTTTTTATACGTTTATTGATTAACTTCACACTTACACGACGACGCTCTTAGGCCTATTTTACGCATATGTAGTGCCATTGTAAAGTTTAAAGTTCTTTACAAATAACTTTTTTAACTGGAATCCGTTTCCTCTTTCTTATTTCCGTATGATGTCTCAGTTTACATTTTCATAAAAAGTGGTGTGTTTACCACCAAACCAGCCACCAGTCACTTCAAAGCCCTTTAGTGGAGTTTGTTGAGGATATGCCTCAAGAGTATTTGTACATTATTCATCATTCAGAGTCAAATTACTGTAGTGAGAAAAAGTATACATATATGCAGAAAATTAATGGATTTCATTAAAATCAATGTTACGATACCTAATTTTAACTCTATCTTATAAGCAGTTAAGTAGGAACTTGCAAGTACAAAAGAATTGTACACAAGAAGGAGGATAGGTTGCCCAAGCAGAATTTCAAGCGGAGTAAAAGCAACTCAGTAAGTTTGTGCACTTAAGCCGGAGATGAAAGGAGTGGGTGGTTTTGTGGTTTGACGATGTTGCTCTTGAACGTTGTTTGGTTACCTCATTCTTGGCATCTTGATACACAACGCGGCGCTTCCTTCCGCATGATGGCTTTTGAAATATGTTTTTACGCTCTGATTAGCAGGCTTCTGTGGCAGGAAGCATTTCTTTTGTGAATCTTTTAGAGTCAAACGAGAAAGACCTTTGATTTTTGCATTTGAACGTTTATCAAACTGCCGTGGTAAATTATATATATATATATATATATATATATATATATATATATATATATATATATATATATATATATATATATATATGTGTGTGTGTGTGTGTGTGTGTGTGTGTGTGTGTGTGTGCGCGTGTGTGTCTGTATGTGTGCATACAATTGCTGAAGTCTGACTACCCAAAGGCTAATGTGACAGGTTATATTTTTTTTGCACACGTTCATACACAGTTCAGCCGTTAATGTATGAATGTGAAAGTGGTTGTTATTGTTTTGTTTTTCTCTGGAGCCACTCCCTATTGAGAATGTGTGTGTGTGCGTGTGTGTATGTGTGTGTGTTCATGTTAACATGGATACCAGCTTGCAAGTTCCAATTACATTTCAGCCCTCAAGATGCATTGGTGTTGTTTATCCCTGAATTTGAGCCTATTCGCTGAAACGAGGACAACGAAGTGAGTGAACTTGCAGCTTGAAAAAGGTCCGAGAGAAACTGAGGACAATAGGTGAGTTTCTACTTGTTAATTTTAATGCGCTATTTTAAGCATAAATTTCTTGTTATTAGAAATTCATTTCTTGGTATAATGTGGTTCGGATTCCACAATAAGCTGTAGGTCCCGTTGCTAGGTAACCAATTGGTTCTTAGCCACGTAAAGTAAGTCTAATCCTTCGGGCCAGCCCTAGGAGAGCTGTTAATTAGCTCAGTGGTCTGGTTAAACTAAGATATACTTAACTTTAACTTATTCATGTTATGTTTAATACACATAAAGTAATAACTTTTTTACACAGTAATGTTATTTTTCACAAAGTAATCTTTGCAGTAACTTTTGCAACTATTTTTACTTTTGTAAAAATGACGTCTACACAAGTTTCCTTTTTAAGGTGCAAAAAGTATTTATTATAACTTTGTAACTCTCTCTCTCTCTCTCTCTCTCTCTCTCTCTCTCTCTCTCTCTCTGTGTGTGTGTGTGTGTGTGTGTGTGTGTGTGTGTGTGTGTGTGTGTTCAGTCACAGAATAGCATATAAGCCTTGAATTATCTATGTATGAAAAGAAAGAATTCTTTTTTATTTGATGGGAAACAAAAACCAAATAGGAATGTCAATATCTTTTGATCGAGAGCCGTTGGCAAGGAAATAAACGTCAAATTCGTGAGAAGGAGATAGCTATTGGCGTCTTGAATGTTGTGGAGAAAACAGATAGTTTATAAATACCGATGTGAAAACAGAGAATTGGTCATTCCGGCTGACACTTGAGTTAACAAGTGCCACTAGTATTTGTGAGAACAGGGAGCCTATAACGTACAGTATGCCGAAGTTGCAACGTGTCAAATGGCATGAAAGCCAACGTGTGGTCGGGTTTGGTGAAACTGAAGCATTCAGTAAGAGAAGCAGTGATAGCCGGACTATCTAAGATAAACGAAAAAATAATAAACCACTGAAAGCGGTCCCTTTAAAGCGAAAGACAAATAGAGACGAATCCCGAAATGAATGGAAACAGTTGTGGCTTCAGATAAAGCAATATTTGAAGGAGAGGAAGATAATTGTTACATTACTCATTTGTCAATAAGTTATAATCCCTGTTTCTTTGCAATTTTAAAGAGAGAATCGAAACCGATTCAGTGCAGGCAGCCCATCCCTCGTCAACTGGCTAGGGAGCAAAAAGTCAAACCGAATTTTACAAAAAGGAAGCTGTGTGAAGAAGGAATTCATTGCCCCATACCCTCAGCCAGAAATTGCTCGATACAGACCTGAGGTCTGTCAAAACGTTCGACTCTCGGGAGCGGAAGTAATCCTACAATACTCCTCCCGGGTGTTAGACCTAGCCAATGAACTCAGACGTGGTGAAAAAGAAAAACAGGCAGAGGAGGGGAGAAAGGTTACCAGCAACAAGATCAAGGTCCAGGGACCTTGAACAAGATTATGATTTCAAAACCTTGGTACAGAAATGCCGCAGAAGAAGTTCCCAGCTTGGAAACTGAAAAATAAAGGCATTGATAAGGTAATAACCTTGGTTCCGGGAGCTCTTCTAACTCAGATCACGTGATAAGAAGACACCACTGATTATACAATCTCCTCGCTCAGTGACTCGCTCTTTGAACTCTTCTTCATCAACGATGAGTCGGATTACAGAAGTTTGCATTTATAGGTCAGGTTGAGTGCGTTAGGTCTAGAACATGTATCCCATAAAGAAAGAAAGAACCATCTTCATGACATGTGAGAAATCCCGGAATCTGGAATACCAGAGTCAGAAAGGGAAAGAATCGAATTTACTTTCCCTCGGTAACTGCCGTTAGCGTTCCTCCATTTAAAGCGAAAAAAAGAAAGAAAAAAGAAACAGCTGAATGGCAGAACAGACTTTTTTCACAAATTTTATCCCGCTCCCGAAACATAGACGTGGAATTTAACTCCCTCATCCCTCCATGTCTCTCTCCCTCTCTTTTTCTTTCTCTCTCCCCTCTCTCGAAATTCAGCAAAATATTTTCTTACATACCTGATGACACCATGCAACATTTTCTTCCATATCGGTAACATACACTCTTGTATGTATATATATATATATATATATATATATATATATATATATATATATATATATATATATATATATATATATATATATATATATATATATATATATATATATATATATATATATATATATATATATGTGTGTGTGTGTGTGTGTGTGCATATGAACGTACATATACGTACATATACGAATGCACATATGTGTATAAATATAATTGACAGGAAATTTACATCGAGTTAGAATAAATTAACGTCATATCAGATCATCTTGTCTTTTAATTACTGCAACGTCGATTGACAGTGTCAATTACGGTGTCAATTACCGTGACGTCAACGTGTCAGAGCGTCGAGTGATGGTCTAATAATAATGTTGCAACTCCTGCATTGGATGACGTCATTAGTGATGCATTAAGCAAGAATTTATTTCCCAAGCAAGCAAAGCGAATTAGGCTATTCCGTTAAATCCCATTGCGCCGCTGTTGACTTAATCAGAGGTATCCAGTAGGTAGTCGACCGTGCTGGGTCGCAGCCAGGGGTGGAGGAAGGGCTTTTTCTCTTTAGAAGGTCGTGGTGCCTAAGGGCGTTCTCCTTCAGGATTTTCAAGGGAAGTATTCCCCAAGTATTGACCAGACCCAGCATTGCTCAGTTTCGCGGATCGAATGACCATATATATACTGTATATATATATATATATATATATATATATATATATATATATATATATATATATATATATATATATATATAAACACTCAATCACGTGTGGAACAGAAATAAATTTCTGACTCACATCATGATCGAACCCAGGTCTTTCAATTGTAAGGCAAGGGCGCTGCCCACTAGGCCCTTGCCTTTCAATTGAAAGACCTGGGTTTGATCCTGATGTGAGTCAGAAATTTATATATATATATATATATATATATATATATATATATATATATATATACATTTATATACATTTATATATATATATATATATATATATATATATATATATATACATATATATATTGATATATATATAAGCTATAAATGTATATATATACAGTATATGACAAAAAGATGCAAGATCTTTCGCCTTTACTTTACAACTGTGTCAAGCAAACTTGGCAATGCCTTAAAGTAAAGGCTACATGTGTGTGTGTGTGTGTGTGTGTGTGTGTGTGTGTGTGTGTGTATGTGTCTTTACTTTCACCCACGTCCACAGTGCAGATTCAGCTATCTTTCAAATCTGTACTAGACATTTGTAGACATCTCAGATAAATGGAGAGCCGTAGTGGAACAGTACGATTAAAGTCAGAAATTTTTTGCAGAAATAAAGCAGAAGACACTCAGTTTCTTGTAAAAGTATGCTTTCACAGTAAGTTACATTCAAGTAAAATAATGATAATAATAGAAATGCAACAGACAGAGTCGTTTCATTACTTGTTTTGGTCCCTGATAACGGAGGGGAGAGAGAGAGAGAGAGAGAGAGAGAGAGAGAGAGAGAGAGAGAGAGAGAGAGAGAGAGAGAGAGAAGTAAGGTGGACTGTCATTATTCATTTCTCCGGGAGGATTTAGTTGAAAACTACCAAGCACCATAATATTTGAAAGAAATATGACATCACTGACAGCTTTCCAAGAAGTCACCAAGTTACAGTTTGTGAAAAAGATTTCGAGGAGCCAGGTCGGAGAAACATCACCATAAATAATCAGGTTCTTGTTATGTAAACATATAATCATTCATTTTAATCGCATCATCATTTCTTTTATTCTTATCATTACTTTCGAAAAAAAATCTCACAGAGCCATGTTATTCTTATCACTGACCGCTGCAGATAAACGATCAATTAAGAATAAAAAGTCTCGCTGGACAAAAATTAAATTGTAAGATAACTACTGTAATACATGGCTGCTGACATGATATTTATTTGTTTACTTTCAAGCAATCGTTCGTCAGTACTAGAAATTTAGCTAGCAGCGCTAACTGAAACGAAAGTAGCATGTAGCCTAAACTTTACTGTGGCAAGTATTGTTGCAACTCGCAGTGAAACACATAATTCACTGTCACATCAGATACAAGAGGGTTGGGATAATACTGACACTCTTCTCAGCTAAATCTCAAACAACAGCATTTCTTAAAACAGCGTATATTCAGAAGGTCTAGAAATAACTGGAACTCGAACCAGCGTTCTACTGCAGAGGCTTCAAGAGACGAGAGGACTTGGAAAATAAACCGGAGTAAACATGCCAACTACTTAGATTTATATTTCCAAAGGGAACCAAGAAGGGCTAAAAAGGAAGTGTTACACTGTGGTATTATCTTTTGAGCAAAGACAGATCCAGCGTTCAAGGACAAGGGGGTTAGATGGCACGATGAATACAGAGATGATAAAAAAAGGCCAAATGGTAGAAAACTTAGGAATGCACTGTGGCATTTTATCTATCATTCCTTTCATTACTTCCAAGTGCCTTCCTTCTGAACTACGCAGTAATTTTCAGATCCACTGGCTTAAGGCTACTCTCTCTCTCTCTCTCTCTCTCTCTCTCTCTCTCTCTCTCTCTCTCTCTCTCTCTTAATATGATGCATGTGTATAATATTTTACATAACACTGCCATGCATAAGTTTATAAGCAATCAGTGAAAATGGTCC